>NC_082695.1:35856912-36156912 GCF_949987515.2 Delphinus delphis
TATTGTGGTGGTGATTATACAACTGTCTACATTTGTCAAATGTCACACAGCTAATCACCGAAAACAGGAAATCTTAATACATGTAAATTGAGTGAAAATAAGGACACATTATATCAAATTTTGTTAGTTTTAGCTAAACTGCTTAGAGGGAAATTTATGGGATTAATGCATATATTTAAAAAAAAGAATTTTCTCTAATCAATGATCTATGCTTCAATTTAAGAAATAAGAAAAAGATAAGCAAATTTAATCTAAAGGAAGGCAAGAACAAAAGTAAGCATAAAAATCAATGAAATAGAAACAGAAAAGTGATAAAGAAAATGAGCTAAGATACAGACCTTCAAGATGGTGGAGGAGTAGGGCACGGAGATCAACTTCTTCCTCACAAATACATCAGAAACACATCTACATGTGGAACAACTCCTACAGAACACCTACTGAATGCTGGCAGAAGACCTCAGACTTCCCAAAAGGTAAGAAACTCCCCCACGTACCTGGGTACGGAAAAAGAAAAACGAAAAAAAGAAACAAATACAGACAGGGCCTGCACCTCTAGGAGAGAGCAATGAAGGAGGGAAAGTTTCCACACACTAGGGAGCCCCTTCACTGGCAAAGAAGTGGAGGTCGCAGGGCGAAAGCTTCGGAGCCACAGGGGACGGCACAGCAATAGGGGTGCAGAGGGCAAAGCAGAGAGATTCCCGCACAGAGGTGCCGACCAGCACTCACCAGCCCGAAAGGCTTGTCTGCTCACCCACTGGACGGGTGGGGGCTGGGAGCTGAGGCTCGGGCTTCGGAGGTCAGACTCCAGGGAGAGGACTGGGGTTGGCTGCATGAAAACAGCCTGAAGGGGGCTAGTGGACCACAGCTAGACGGGAGAGAGTCCAGGAAAAAGTCTGGAACTGCCTAAGAGGCAAGAGACCATTGTTTCGGGGTGTGCGAGGAGAGGGGATTCAGAGCGCCGCCTAAATGAGCTCCAGAGACAGGCACGAGCCATGGCTATCAGTGTGGACACCAGAGACGGACATGAGACGCTAAGGCTGCTGCTGCAGCCACCAAGAAGCCTGTGAGCAAGCACAGGTCACTCTCCACACCTCCCCTCCCGAGAGCCTGTGCAGCCCGCCACAGACAGGGTCCCGTGAACCAAGGACAACTTCCCTAGGAGAAAAAATGGCACGCCACAGGCTGTTGCAACATCACACTGGCCTCTGTCGCCACAAGCTCACCCCACATTTCGTACCCCTCCCTCCCCCTCAGCCTGAGTGAGCCAGAGCCCCCGAATAAGCTGCTCCTTTAACCCCATCCAGTCTGAGGGAAGAATACACACCCTCAGGTGACCTACACCCAGAGGCAGGGCCAAATCCCAAGCTGAACCCCAGGAGCTGTGCGAACAAAGAAGAGAAAGGGAAATTTCTCCCAGCAGCCTCAGGAGCAAGGCTAAAATCTCCACAAGCAACCTAATGTGCCCTGAGTCTCTGGAATACCTGAATAGACAATGAATCATTCCAAAATTGAGGCAGTGGACTTTGGGAACAACTGTAGACTTGCGGTTTCCTTTCTGCATCTAATTTGTTTCTGGTTCTATGTTTATCTTAGTTTAGTAATTAGAGTTCGTTATCATTGATAGATTTTTTTATTGATTTGGTTGCTCTCTTCCTTTTTTATTTTTTATATATAGATATATACTTTTTTTTCTCTTTTTGTGAGTGTGTATGTGTATGCTTCTTTGATTTTTTCTGTATAGTTTTGCTTTTACCATTTTTCCTAGGGTTGTATCTGTCCATTTTCTTTTTTGTTTGTTTGTTTTAGTATAGTTTTTTAGCACTTGTTATTGCTGGATTTGTTGTTTGGTTTGGTTGTGCTCTTCTTTCTTTCTTTTTTAAATTTTTTTCTTACTTTTTATTTTTTTATTTTTAATAATTTTTAAATTTTTTATTTTAATTATTTTATTTATTTATTTTCTTTCTTTCTTTTTTTCCTCCCTTTTCTTCTGAGGCATGTGGCTGACAGGGTCTTGGGGCTCCAGCCAGCTGTCAGGCCTGTGCCTTTGAGGTGGGAGAGCTGATTCAGGACATTGGTCCAGGAGAGACCTCCCGGCTCCATGTAATATCAAACAGTGAAAGCTCTCCCAGATATCTCCATCTCAACACTAAGACCCAGCTCCACTCAATGACCAGCAAGCTACAGTACTGGACAAACTATGCAAAACAACTGGCAAGACAGGAACACAACCCCACACATTAGCAGAGAGCCTGGCTAAAATTATAATAAGGTCACAGACACCCGAAAAAGCACCACTGGACGCAGTTCTGCCCACCAGAAAGACAAGATCCACTTCATCCACCAGAACACAGGCACCAGTCCCCTCCACCAGGAAGCCTACACAACCCACTGGGGGCAGACACCAAAAACAACAGGAACTACGAACTTGCAGCCTGCAAAAGGAGACCCCCAAAACAGTAAGTTAAGCAAAATGAGAAGACAGAAAAACACACAGCAGTTGAAAGAGCAAGGTAAACTCCCACCAGATCAAACAAATGAAGAGGAAATAGGCAGTCTACCTGAAAAAGAATTCAGAGTACTGACAGTAAAGATGATCCAAAATCTTGGAAATAGAATGGAGAAAATACAAAAATGTTTAAGAAGGACCTAGAAGAACTAACGAGCAAACAAACAATGGTGAACAACACAATAAATGAAATTAAAACTTCTCTAGAAGGAATCAATAGCAGAATAACTGAGGCAGAAAAACGAATAAGCAACCTGGAAGAAAAAAGAGGGAAATAACTACTGCAGAGCAGAATAAAGAAAAAAGGATGAAAAGAATTGAGGACAGTCTCAGATACCTCTGGGACAATATTAAATGCACCAACATAAGAATTATAGGGGTCCCAGAAGAAGAGGAGAAAAAGAAAGGGGCTGAGAAAATATTTGAAGAAATTATAGTTGAAAACTTACCTAATACGAGAAAGGAAATAGTCAATCAGTCCAGGAAGCACAGGGAGTCCCATACAGCATATGTACAAGGAGAAACATGCCAAGAAACATATTAATCAAACTATCAATAATTAAATACAAAGAAAAAATATTAAAAGCATCAAGCATAAAACAGCAAATAACAAGGAAATCCCCATAAGATTAACTGCTGATCTCTCAGCAGAAACTCTGCAAGCCAGAAGGGAGTGGCAGGACATATTTAAAGTGTCCTTTGACAGGAAAGGGAAAAACCTACAACCAAGATTACTCTACCCAGCAAGGATATTGTTGAGATTCAACGGAGAAATTAAAACCTTTAGAGACAAGCAAAAGCTATGAGAATTCAGCACCACCAAACGAACTTTACAACAAATGCTAAAGGAACTTCTCTAGGCAAGAAACACAAGAGAAGGAAAAGACCTACAATAACAAACCCAAAACACTTGAGAAAATGGTAATAGGAACATACATATCAATAATTACCTTAAACACAAATGGATTAAATGCTCCAACCAAAAGACATAGACTGGCTGAATGGATACAAAAACAAGACCCGTATATATGCTGTCTACAAGATACCCACTTCAGACCTAGGGACACATACAGACTGAAAGTGAGGGGATGGAAAAAGATATTCCATGCAAATGGAAATCAAAAGAAAGCTGAAGTAGCAATTCTCATATCAGACAAAACCGACTTTAAAATAAAGACTATTACAAGAGAAAAAGAGGACAGTACATAATGATCAAGGGATCAATCCAAGAGAAGATTAACTATTTTAAATATTTATGCACCCAACATAGGAGCAACTCAATACATAAGGCAAATGCTAACAACCATAAAAGGGGAAATAGACAGTAACACAATCATAGTAGGGGACTTTAACCCCCCACTTTCACCAATTGACAGATCATCCAAAATGAAAATAAATAAATAGAAAATAAATAAACATAAGCTTTAAATGGTAAATTAAACAAGGTGGACTTAATTGATATTTATAGGACATTCCATCCAAAAACAACAGAATACACTTTCTTCTCAAGCGCTCATGGAACATTTTCCAGGATAAATCATATCTTGGGTCACAAATCAAGCCTTGGTAAATTTAAGAAAATTGAAATTGTATCAAGTATCTTTTCTGACCACAACGCTATGAGACTAGATATCAATTACAGGAAAAAATCTGTAAAAAATACAAACACATGGAGGCTAAACAATACACTACTAAATAACCAAGAGATCACTGAAGAAATCAAAGAGGAAATCAAAAAATACCGAGAAACAAATGACAAAGAAAACACAATGACCCAAAACCTCTGGGATGCAGCAAAAGCAATTCTAAGAGGGAAGTTTATAGCAATACAATCCTACCTCTAGAAACAAGGAACATCTCAAATAAACAATCTAACCTTACACCTAAAGCAATTAGAGAAAGAAGAACAAAAAACCCCCAAAGTTAGCAGAAGGAAAGGAATCATAAAGATCAGATCAGAAATAAATGAAAAAGAAATGAAGGAAACAATAGCAAAGATCAATAAAACTAAAAGCTGGTTCTTTGAGAAGATAAACAGAATTGATAAACCATTCGCCAGACTCATCAAGAAAAAAAGGGAGAAGACTCAAATCAATAGAATTAGAAATGAAAAAGGAGAAGTAACAACTGACACTGCAGAAATACAAAGGATCATGAGAGATTACTACAAGCAACTATATGCCAATAAAATAGACAACCTGGAAGAAATGGACAAATTCTTAGAAAAGTACAACCTTCTGAAACTGAACCAGGAATAAATAGAAAATATAAACAGACAAATCACAAGCACTGAAATTGAGAGTGTGATTAAAAATCTTCCAACAAACAAAAGCCCAGGACCAGATGGCTTCACAGGCAAATTCTATCAAACATTTAGAGAAAAGTTAACACCTATCCTTCTCAAACTCTTCCAGAATATAGGAGAGGGAGGAACTTTCCCAAACTCATTCTAAGAGGCCACCATCACCCTGATACCAAAACCAGAAAAAGATGTCACAAAAAAAGAAAACTACAGGCCAATATCACTGATGAACATAGATGTAAAAATCCTCAACAAAATACTAGCAAACAGTACATTAAAAGGATAATACACCATGATCAAGTGGGTTTTATCCCAGGGATGCAAGGATTCTTCAATATACGCAAATCAAACAGTGTGATAAACCATATTAACAAACTGAAGGAGAAAAACCATATGATCATCTCAATAGATGCAGAAAAAACTTTTGACACAATTCAACACCCATTTATGATAAAAACCCTCCAGAAAGCAGGCATAGAGGGAACTTACCTCAACATAATAAAGGCCATATATGACAAACCCACAGCCAACATCGTTCTCAATGGTGAAAACTAAGATCAGGAACAAGACAAGGTTGCCCACTCTCACCACTATTATTCAACATAGTTTTGGAAGTTTTAGCCACAGCAATCAGAGAAGAAAAAGAAATAAAAGGAATCCAAATCAGAAAAGAAGAAGTAAAGCTGTCACTGTTTGCAGATGACATACTATACATAGAGAATCCTAAAGATGCTACCAGAAAACTACTAGAGCTAATCAATGATTTTGGTAAAGTAGCAGGATACAAAATTAATGCACAGAAATCTCTTGCATTCCAATGCACTAATGACAAAAAATCGGAAAGAGAAATTAAGGAAACACTCTCATTTACCATTGCAACAAAAAGAATAAAATACCTAGGAATAAACCTACCTAAGGAGAGCACTGGTTCTGAGTGAATATAAGAATGCGTGCATAGAGAGGTGTGCATGGAGAGGCAAGCAACAGCGTGAACAGCCACACTTCTAGAAGATTCTGGCCAGTGTGCAGGAAAGCGGCAGAGAGTAGGAATGAATGGGAGAAGGACCCAGGGTCACGAGACCGTTGGGTGGGCAGAGCCAGCGGCCAGGGAGGTTCTAGTCTGTTCTGCCTCACAGCAGCCGCCCCCTCTATGCTGTCACGCTGAGCTAGCACCTGGGCCTGGGATTGGGCCTCAGCCTCCGCCGCGCCTGCCACCTCCTGCTGCCTCCCGCTGCCTCCAGATCATAGACACCCTCAAAGTGAGTGAGCTTCGAGCCTTCGTGAAAATGTGCAAGCAGGATCCAAGTGTTCTGCACACGGAGGAAATGTGCTTCCTGAGGGAGTGGGTGGAGAGCATGGGGGGTAAAATACCACCTGTTACTCATAAAACTAAATTGGAAGAAAATACCAACGAAGAAAAAACGGTAAAAAGGAGGAGGAAAACAAAGACAGACGAACCATCAAGTGAGGAAAGTGATCTAGAAATTAACAATGAAGGTGTGATTGAACCAGACCCTGATGCTCCTTAAGAAATGGAAGATGAAAATGTAGAGATAACTAAGGAGATAATGGATCAGGCAAATGATAAAAAAGTGTCTTCCATTGATGCCCTAAATGATGGTGAACTACAGAAAGCCATTGACTTGTTCACAGATGCAATCAAGCGAAATCCTCGTTTGGCCATTCTGTATGCCAAGAGATCAAGTGTCTTCATCAAATTACAGAAGCCAAATGCTGCCTTCCGAGACTGCGACACAGCTATTGAAATAAATCCTGATTCTGCTTAGCCATACAAGTGGCGAGGGAAAGCACACAGACTTTTGGGCCATTGGGAAGAAGCTGCCCATGATCTTGCCCATGGCTGTAAACTGGATTATGATGAAGATACTAGTGCAATGCTGAAAGAAGTTCAACCAAGGGCCCAGAAAATTGCTGAACACAGGAGAAAGTATGAGCGAATACATGAAGAGCGAGAGATCAAAGAAAGAATACAAAGGGTCAAGAAGGCTAGGGAAGAACATGAGAGAGCTCCGAGGGAGGAAGAAGCCAGACGACAATCAGGGGATCAGTATGGCTCTTTTCCAGGTGGCTTTCCTGGCAGAATGCCTGGTAATTTTCTTGGAGGAATGCCTGGAATGGGAGGGAGCATGCCTGGAATGACAGGAATGCCTGGGCTCAATGAAATTCTTAGCAATCCAGAGGTACTTGTATGGTTAAACAGGATCCAGAAGCTATAGTGGCCTTCCAGGATGTGGCTCAGAACCTGGGAAATATGTCAATATATCAGAACAACCCAAAGGTTATGAATCTTATCAGTAAATTGTCGGGCAAATTTGGAGGTAAAGCATAATGCCCTTCTGACAAATAAAGTCCCTGCTGAAGGAAAAGCAACTTAGATCACCTAATGGATGTTGCAATAATACAAACCAGTGTACCTCTGGCCTTCTCATGAAGAAAGCTGGGGTGCTTTGAAGATAATCCCTACCCCTCTGCCCCAAATGCAGCTGAAACATTTTACAGTGGTTTGCCATTAGGGTATTCATTCAGATAATATTTTCTTACTAGAAAATTAAAATTTTAAACAATTTTTAAAACTTAAAAATATTTAAAACAAATTAAAAGGGTGTGTTAATCCCTACATCTTTCTTTACTAATCATTTTGGTTTTTTCCTTTGAATTAATTAGGCAAGGAAGATACTTCAGTATGGAAGATTTATTGTTCAAGTTTCAGTGAAATAAAGATTTATTAGTGGGAAGAAAATGTAACATTTAAATATATAAAGTTTGAGTTCGATATATGGTCACTGAGGCATGTTGATTTGTCTTTTTAATTGCTTTATTTTTTTTTTTTAATGACTTGCTTCCATGAAACTATTGGGGCCACCAGTATTGCAGTAGGACCTGCGTAGGGACTGGAAGTACTTGTCAGGGCAGCAGTAATCTTACTACATTTTATATAATTGTACCCTTGTACAGATGCACTTAAATCTTACACTGTGGTGAAGGGATGATTTTTATACTGCTGCAGTAAAATTGGATTACTTAGCTCTGTTTTTCTCTGATATCTAAAATAAATGCTTCATATTTCCACATGGGGGGAAAAAAAACCTACCTGAGGAGACAAAAGACCTGTATGCAGAAAACTATAAGACACTGATGAAAGAAATTAAAGATGATACAAACAGATGGAGAGATATACCATGTTCTCGGATTGGAAGAATCAACATTGGGAAAATGACTCTACTACCTAAAGCAATCTACAGATTCAATGCAATCCTTATCAAGTTACCAATGGAATTTATCACAGAACTAGAACAAAAATTTCACAACTTGCATGGAAACACAAAAGATCCCAAATAGCCAAAGCAATCTTGAGAAAGAAAAATGGAGCTGGAGGAATCAGGCTCCCTGACTTCAGACTATACTCCAAAGCTACAGTAATCAAGATAGTATGGTACTGGTACAAAAACAGAAATATAGATCAATGGAACAGGATAGAAAGCCCAGAGATACACCCACGCACATATGGTCACCTTATTTTTGATACAGGAGGCAAGAATATCCAATGGAGAAAAGACAGCCTCTTCAGTAAGTGGTGCTGGGAAAACTGGACAGCTACATGTAAAAGATTGAAATTAGAACACTCCCTAACACCATACACAAAAATAAACTCAAAATGGATTAAAGACCTAAATGTAAGGCCAGAAACTACCAAACTCTTAGAGGAAAACATAGGCAGAACACTCTATGACATAAATCACAGCTAGATCCTTTTTGACCCACCTCCTAGAGTAATGGAAATAAAAACAAAAATAAACAAATGGGACCTAATGAAACTTAAAAGCTTTCGCACAGCAAAGGAAACCATAAACAAAATGAAAAGACAACCCTCAGAATGGGAAAAAATATTTGCAAATGAAGCAACTGACAAAAGGCTCATCTCCAAAATTTATAAGCAGCTCATGCAGCTCAATATTAAAAAAACAAACAATCCAATCCAAAAATGGGCAGAAGACCTAAATAGACATTTCTCCAAAGAAGATATACAGATTGCCAACAAACACATGAAAGGATGCTCAACATCACTAATCATTAGAGAAATGCAAATCAAAACTACAATGAGATATCACCACACACCAGTCAGAATGACCATCATCAAAAAAATCTACAAACAATAAATGCTGGAGAGGGTGTGGAGAAAAGGGAACCCTCTTGCACTGTTGGTGGGAATCTAAATTGATACAGCCACTATGGAGAACAGTATGGAGGTTCCTTAAAAATCTAAAAATAGAACTACCATATGACCCAGCAATCCCACTACTGGGCATGTACCCTGAGGAAACCAGAATTCCAAAAGAGTCATGTACCACAGTGTTCATTGCAGCTCTATTTACAATAGCCAGGACATGGAAGTAACCTAAGTGTCCATCGACAGATGAATGGATAAAGAAGATGTGGTCCATATATACAATGGAATATTACTCAGCCATAAAAAGAAATGAAATTGAGTTATTTGTAGTGAGGTGGATGGACCTAGAGTCTATCAGAGTGAAGTAAGTCAGAAAGAGAAAAACAAGTACTGTATGCTAACACATACATATGGAATCTTAAAAAAAAATAAAAATGTTTCTGAAGAACCTAGGGGCAGGACAGGAATAAAAACGCAGACGTAGAGAATGGACTTGAGGACATGGTGAGGGGGAAGGGTAAGCTGTGATGAAGTGAGAGAGTGGCATGGACATATATACACTACCAAATGTAAAACAGATAGCTAGTGGGAAGCAGCTGCATAGCACAGGGAGATCAGCTCAGTGCTTTGTGACCACCTAAGGGGTGGGATAGGGAGGATGGGAGGGGGATGCAAAAGGGAGGAGATATGGGGATATATGTATATGTATAGCCGATTCAGTTTGTTATAAAGCAGAAACTAACACACCATTGTAAAGCAATTATACTCCAATAAAGATGTTAAAAAAAAAGTGAGCTAAAACCGTCTTTCATGTCAGAAAGAAAGCTACTGAAGTTTACGAAAGTCATGTTGAAATGACTTAGGAGCCAACTTAAAGAAGTTCTGACAAATTAATTGAGATAATTTAAACTCCAATGAGGATATTAATTGGAACAGATTGAAACAGTAGATATATTTAAGCTTATGAATTTGTATCAAATTTAAAGAAAAAAACTAAGTTTTGAGAGTGATAGGGATCCAATTAATTATCTTGAAAAGATGATATGTATATATATCTAAGATTTTTTATAATAACTGTACCACTTTATAAGAAAATAGTTGATGAAGGGAAACATTTTTATGAAAATATTCCAACAAATAAATGAAGTCAAAGTGATGGAATGAAAATGTCATAGTTTCTAATCCCCAGTGAATTAATGGACCCAGCCATCAAATACCAATGGTTACTAACATCCCAAAAGAGAGGTAATGTCCTAATAAAGGAAAATACCACCACCTATTAACTTATTCTAAAAAAAGAAAGGAAGGAAGGAAGAAAAGGAATCTAATCAAGTCTTTAGATTTAACTACGAAGTTATAGGAAATACAGAGGACATGTGAAACATACCATGACTATCAAATCAGCAACATTCATACTCCAGGAAACTACAGTTAAAACCACCTAATTTTCCAAAATAACTAATTTTAAGAGGAAAAGATAAGAAAGATGAAAGAAAAATGAGACAACCCAAGTATGTGTTGAAAAGTGAAACAATGTTTTAGGATGCACACTTGGATGATAAAACCATTTTTACAGAAGCAAGAAAGTGATTCCAATAAAGTGCGGATAGTATCCTCATTTCGGGTAGAGAGTGGAACTGGTGATTAGGAAGAGTTGCGTTGAGGGTTTGTGAGTGGGGTTCTTGAAGTGGGTTCTTGAATTCTTAAGGTTTTTTGGTTTATAAGAATTTGTTAAATTATAAATCTGTTTAATGGTACCTTTCTGTATTTGTGTTATAAGAAACATTTTTTCAAAAAAACCACTTTATTTCTGAAAAAGGTGTCCAAGCTCTTCTCCCAGGTTGCTTAAGCTGGACTGTGTTAAAACTCTAGGGAAAAAATAATAATAATAAATCCAGAGGATTGGCTTAAGGGGTCTGTGAATCCCTCAAAATTGTTTCCAAATTTATTTGTGCCCCCAAGACTAGGATCCATGAGTCAAGGAGGATAATTTCTCCCCATTTATGCTTTTATTATTTCTTACTTCTTAAGCTTTCCTCACACAAGAAATTGGTGTCAAAGAACATCTGTTGAGGGAACAAGTTATTTCTCCAAGCAGGGAAGAGTCAGGGCAGTGGGGGTAGAGGGGACAGGAAAACATTAAAAACACAATGATAGAAAAAGATAACTGCCAATACAAAACTTTAAAGAAAAACTAAAATACAATAATACGAAGGTTATCCAATTACTTCCTTTCTCATCATTCTCTTACACTTGTTAACTTTGCTTCTGGTCTAGGTAGGTTTGATAGACTGGCTTTTTCCTATTTGTTAACTACTTTTGGATAGTCCATCTATTTCTTCATGCTTTTTTTCCCCTTGGTTTTCTTTACCAAGGGAATTTTTAAATTTTTATTTACTATACCTGGTCCCTCACAGGAGGCTCCTCTCTTCCCATCCAGCTAATCGCTCTTCTGTCAGCTTTTATCTTTACCTATATATATATATATATATATATATATATATATATATATATATATATAAAGGTGTGGACAGGGACCATGCACATTGGCATCACCTGAGCTGCTGGTTATAAATGCTGATTCCTAAGCCCAAAGCTGTCTATTACCAATCACTAGAATAAGGACCCTCTGGAATCTATCACCTGAAAGAGTCCCTTGCCATGAGACTCAGGCACTAAAACACTAGACAGCCATTGAATAAATGTCAGCATGAGGACTCCTCTTTTTTTCCTTAGAAGAAAAATTCTTCTAAAAATTCTTCTCATTCATCTTTATTTTAGCAAATACACCAATACAGTTTAACTAATTTTAATTGCCTATCATACAGTTATACATAAATGATGTACATCTCTTAAAATTTAACCCACTTTATATTATAGAATACCTATTTCATAAGAACTCAATGTATATGATCAAATTTGCAAATATTCTTTTAACTCTGAGGCATTTCTACTATTGTATCTATTTAATGGACTGAGAAGAAAACAAAAAAAGCTAAACACTGGGTAATAAAATGTAGAACCAGAGGCTTTCACAGGGCTCTTATTTCCTTTTATTACATTTGTTAACTTTGTATAAGCAATTTTTTAAAGGCTATTACTTTTAACATGAAATAAGAATGAAAATAAGCCAGTAGCACAAAATAGAGCATTATCTCAACATCTTTATTTTCTAATTCTATCATCTCAGACAAAAGCTCCAGACAGTCCACACGATTAATACTTCGTCTGGCCTAGAATAAATTCTAGGTTTTGAAAGACCATAAATTATGGAAACTAAATTATGCTTAGAGACAGTTTTATCTGCCTCTAATGTCACACTCTCCAAAAATTAGCTGCACAGGGAGTGACAGGAAACATCACACAGAGTTTACTGAACGTGAAGCCATCCAAAATATCTTGGTTTTTAGATATGCAATCATTGCCAAAAGCAGCTTGAAAAGGAACTTTGAACTCATTTCCCCCTTTTTCTATTACTGTCCTGGGAGGGAGGGAGAGGAGTGAGGGGGGACGAGAGGTTCTTGAAAATAATTCTCAAACTGGACTTCCCAGATTAATTTCTTCCTATGTCTACATCCTATTGAAGTAGTTTTAACTCTGAAGCTCAAAGAACACAAGGAGTGCTTACCAAGTGCATATCAAAAGAAAACAGCATCTCATGATGTTGTTCTCTTTTCATCTTGAAGCCTAAATGCTGGTAGATTCTAGAATAAGTGACTGGCCCATACATTAGCCACAAGCAGCAGATGGACCATTAAATGAGAAGAGTACCTGCTGTAGCACGACTTTTTAAGATGGCTGTTAGTTTGTGTTAAAGTAGTTCTGGGATTTCAAAGACTCTGGCACTGTCTAGGCATTACTGCAAGCAGAAATAAGTTTGTTTGTTGCCTTGATATGTGTTAGTGAAAGCTGCTTTGGGTGTATCTATTTTCATTGTATCAGGCCAGATTACATCTTGAATTATGTCCTTTTTACAATATACCATCATATACTTATGAAAAGAAGTATGTAAATACTAATAAAAACCTCATGCTGGTCTATGGGTGTTGCTCTGAATAAGCAGGAGTGGACTGAGCAGAGTGCTACACTGTTAGGAATTATCAATGTTGAGAAATGACCTCTTAAATGTTGATTTGGAGGTTTCTGGTTAAGACTCTACCTTATTTTTTATTATAATGTGGTTTCCTTGTCTACAGCATTCTAAATTATTTATTAATTGAAGTTGAGCCTAACCACAGAATCATTAATAATTAATTCTTCTTTTGGATTTGTGTGCGTTCATGTGACTAAATGTCTGTGTTTTTCCTTATGGAACCCACAATCTGCTATTTTGCATTGATTAGAAGCGATGTACAAAGAGCCAACGCCCATTATGGAATTCCCAAAGGATATTCTCAGTAACCTTTTCCTGAGTGTGTCTAACCTCTGATGCACCATTAGGTGGAGAGGGAAAAACAAACTCTCTAACCACATTTTGCTGCATTTGAAACAGAGCCTTTATGGTTAGATCAGGCTCTCTGCCTCTTCACAGTTATTCTTGTGATACTGATTTTTCCCCCAGGAGCAGGGAGATGGGTGAATAAGGGGGATAAGCCACACAAAGTGTCCTCATAAATGTGAAGGGAAACTAAAATGACCTTTTTTAAAAAGTCTGCTTTATACAGAGTTTTCAGCTTTACCCAGCATAACTTGATAGACTAGATTAGGCTTGAGGAACAAACCACTCCCAAAGCGCAGGCACTTGACATAAGAATGGTTGATTTTTTTTTAACTTTTTATTTTATATTGGAGTATAGTTGATTAACAAGGTTGTGTTAGTTTCAGGTGTACAGCAAAGTGATTCAGTTATACGTATACCTGTATCTATTCTTTTTCAGATTTTTTTTCCCATTTAGGTTGTTGTATAATATTGAGCAGAGTTCCCTGTGCTATACAGTAGGTCTTTGTCGGTTGATCACTCAGGCTCATGCCTCATGCGGGATAGCAGAAGGCTCTGCCCCACACTGCCCCTCAGAGGTGGATCCCACAGAGGCTTCTCCTCTTTGTGAGTGTGCTCCCTGCAAGGCTTGCTCAGGCTCCACACCAGGAAGGAGAGGCTGCAGATCATGTGTGAGCTTCTCATCATCTCAGCCTTGAAGGGACACTTTGCTTCCACTCATAGGTCATTGGCCATCATGGTCACATGAGTGGAAATGGAGGGGAAAATGGAATATTTGGTGAGCATTACCATCTATGCTCCAGTTTGCCCGTCTAGTCACCGCATATCCTTCTGCTCTCTTCTTCCAACAGATGGGCCACATTTAACCACCTCCCAAGGGAGATTGCATAAAACTTCCAGCCAGCCAAAGACTCAGGCGAAAGCCCAGGGTCTCTGGGTGATGCACAGTCATCTCTACATTAGCTCATATATGGCTCTTCTAGGTCCAGAGACTTACGGATAAAAAAGACCTCTTACCGCCCTAACTAACAAAAAACAACAACAGAAAACTTCATCTGGAGAGAAAAATAGGAAAGGCACAATAATGACTTTTTGTACCAATCCCCAAATCCCACTGAATACACATTGTGGAGAGCACCCTCGACTGCGGTGGAAAATAATCCTTGAGTCCTTTATCTTGACTCTTGTTCACACCTGAATTGAGCCTTGGGGAATTTCACCTTCATTGTGGCTATGCAGTTTTCTGAGCCCACTTCCTGCCCACAAGATGTCAGTATCACATAGTCTCCATCGCTGCTCATGAATATTCACTGCCTCTCCAGGCAAGGGGATCACATGTCCCCTCGGTTAATCTCTGGCTTTCTCACTGTTTCAGCCAAGATCCTATGGGAAGTGGCATGTGTTACCTCTACGGTAGGACCTGCTTCCATGCTCTCTTTACCCTCTGCCACTTTGATTTGCAACGTACCAGACAGTGGTTGTTTCAGATGGGACCCAGCATAAAGAGAACATACAGAGCACAGCCAACTATGATGGTCATGTGTGCAAAGGAGAAATAAGCTTTGCCTGTTGTAAGCCACTAGTATTTTCAGTTGTTTGTTGCCATGGCATAACTTAACTTATCCTAAAACTGACTAGAGTCATTTTAAGGCTCCATCTCTTTTAGTTCAGTGGTTTCTTTGGAAATATAATGATTTCAAAAATTTCAAGAGTTTCTTATCCAGTCGACTCCAGTTAGCCCGATGTGCCAGTAAATGTATCTAACATTCTCTTTGAGACATAGTCCTCATAGAGAAAACAGTTGTTTGCTTTCTCATCCTGGTAACTCTCACTTTCTCTAAACTTAACGGTGGCATCTAGAATCCCTTGGGCTTCAGTGGAGAAAAAATGTTTTTTTCTGTGCTCTGATACTTAGTTTAATTGTTCCCTTAAGCATTTTAATTAGTTGAAAGATGGTACTGAGTAGGCTTCTCAAAAAGTCTTTCTCAAGCCTTTTACTACTAGATGTCAAAGCAGTTGACTCTTTTAACAGTAAAACGTCTAAATGTCCTCATTCCCTTTCATTAAGCTGCAAATTGACAATTTCTATTCTGAAATCACCTCTCTCTGCTAATACCCTGTGAAATACAACCCCAAAGCAACCAGCACACACTATTCATGCTCTATCTTCCAGCCTCTTCTCAGAGAGCTACATCAGGTACACTACAAGATCTGCTTCCCAAATTATCACAGGTTCCAGTTTTATAAAATATTTCACCCCTGCAAAAACAGATTGCTACTGTAAATCTAAAACAGTTCTAAACTTTTAAAAAGTTTATTGAAAAAAATTGATTGCTACCTTTCTAGCTTGATAGCCATTTAGTCAGTAGCCACCAAACCCAGGGCCATGCACTTGAGGATTCTGGCTTGTTTGTTACAGCAGCACATCTCTCCTGGTAAGCAGTTTCTGTATTAGTCAGGACAGGTTAGGTGATGCTGACATAACCAACAGCCTCCCAACTCTCTGTGGCTTCATATACCAAAGGGTGTTTCCACATCACAGCACATGTCTCCTGCAGATGGACAGGAGGTGTGGTCTAGACAGCCCAATGGAGACCCACTCTCTGGGATTTCCACTAGTTGGAAAAGCAGCAAGCCTTTACACAGCCTCAGCCTAGAAAGGACACAGAGCACCCCTCCCACAATTTTTTGACCAGAACTGGAGTCCATGACCCTACCTACTTGTATGTAAAGTGACTGAAAAAATGTAGAGGAGCAAATGGAATCTTTGGTATGACTATTTCTATAAGAATAATGTAATACACCAAATTATAAAGAAGCAAGTGACTCTAAATATGAACACAATGACAGGAAAGAGAAAAAATCATTATAATAACAACCAGGCACAGGAATTATGGAATGAATAATCAGATTTCTGACATGCCTGTTTGCATGACAGCAAAACACAATCATGTCTGAAGTATTCAGAAGATTACTCTGAATTTGCGTGTTTTATCTCTTCCTTGCTCTTCTTTACCCTCCTGGTTGTTACTATAACCTTCTCGCAGTTACTGCTTAATACAAGATATGACACTCAAACTAGGCCATTTTATATCTTATGGTTGCTCTGGCCAAGGTTACTAGCAAGTACCACTAACATGTACAACTTGCAATATCAGTTGTGTGGCTATATAATGTATTGCCCAAACCAGAACATTTTGAGAGTGAAAAGAAATATTGTCTACAGTGACAATTCATTTAGTTTTCTTTTTCCAAGTTTAAGGATCTGTAAAGAGAAGTTGTAGGAAGGTTATGGAATTACGGACATCACAGCATTAGGAAGCGCCACGTTTAAGCCCAGGCTGCCTGCCTCCTATATCTAAGCTCTTACTCACTGTGTTACCTGAAACGCCTCCTCCCTTCCCCCTAGAGGGTCATTAATAGTAAATGTTCTAAGCTGAGATAAACACATACAGAAATTTAAAGAAGGTAGGAAAGCTTTGGGTGTGTCACATATAGTAGTGATGATTCCATGTTAAGGAAAGAGCAAGAGTACCGGTGAGTTTGAAGAATAAAAAGAGCCTAGTTGGGTTAAAATCTGCTTGAAGGTGCAAAGTGGTTAAATAGGGTGAAAGTTCAGGCAAACATTTTTAGGGACTCCAGAAGACTGGTGCAGTTCTTAATTTTTAAAAATAATGCGTATTAAAGCTTTAGAAGAAAAATAAAAAGGTAATATCCAATTTCTGTAAATAACTAGCTTATACTCTGATATACAATACAAACATTTCCATTTATTTCTGTGCCATTCAAAAGTCCTAATAATACCTATATGTAATTAGATGTGTTGTGTTAAAATGGGCCATGGAAGTTGCTAGACAGCATAATCTGATGGAATAAATAGAAAATGCAATAGAAGTGAAGTCAATAGAAAAGATAACAGAACTCAGAAGCAATGATGCAATTCATTTTCACAGTATGGCCTGTGAGTTTCATTTTGTTTTGTTTTTAGCACTGCAGCCTTTTAAGACCATTTGTTAATTTCCATGCCCACAGCAATCAAAGTTCACAGATACATTTTGCAGGAATCTCTTGACCTGTCAAGCATAGTGTAAGCAGTGATAAAAGGGGCTGATAAGGAGCCACAGGATGCAAGAGAATGAATAAGTGAATGAATGAATGAATGCAGAGTGAATCTAGAATTTAAGATACCCAATTCTGTCCCTCTGCAGCCACTACTCCTCAACTATATGTACTGAAAAACAGACAGGAAATATTCTCCTTTCATCTCCAGGAGTATGTGACATTGACCCCAAACACTAATGCAGCTCCATGATGGACAAGACAGTTGCACAACAAATAAAGTGGTTATTGGGCACTCTTTATGACTTCTCAAAACTTTTTCAAAAATAATATTTGCCCTATAAAATTGGCAGTCTCCACTCACATTTACCAGGGCTTCTCTTAGAGAGTTCTTTATTGACTAGGTATGGATTAGGTTAGGCTTATTTGATAATTAACAGGGTCGTTTGCAGGTTTCCCACAGTCCAGATTAAACTTAAATTTAATTTGGATGGATATTAAATGTTTGATGTCCCTTAAAGAGATAGAACTACTTTTATTAACTAATTTATATATTTTTGCTGTGGACAATTATTTTAAATGACCCATAAACTATCAGAAATTGATTCAGATTTGCAATAGTGTTTCAACCAGGTAATGATCACAATCAAATTAATCCTTAATGGCAAATTAAGTACTTTGAATATATTTTAGGTATTTTTCATCACCTGTATGTGGGATGATTATCCATGACTGTATGTAACACTACCAACAAAAAGAAAGTTGATAATATTTGGAGATATAAAACATGTAATCATGTACTTACACTTGGCATAAATTTAAGTATACTGAACGCATAAGGAAAGTTTGACATCAGGAACCCTTGTTGTCTAATTCTAAGATCTAATAAACCGTAGGTTTTTCTAAGTGGCTAACCACAAATGAGCTAATGACATTGCTTCATGGTTGGAATATCAGTACCACATGACCTAAATTTGCTAATGTTTAGTCTATGTATTTATCTGATAAAAAGAGATACTCTAGGGCTTCCCTGGTGGCGCAGTGGTTGAGAGTCCGCCTGCCAATGCGGGGGGCACGGGTCCGTGCCCTGGTCTGGGAGGATCCCACGTGCCGCGGAGCGGCTGGGCCCGTGGGCTGTGGCCACTGAGCCTGCGCATCCGGAGCTTGTGCTCCGCGACGGGGGAGGCCACAGCAGTGGGAGGCCCGCGTACCGAAAAAAAAAATAAAGAGAGATACTCTAGATCTTAGAAAATTGTTAGCCTGTTATCGCTATGCTTTGAAAATAATCTAGAGATTCTTTTTCTCCTTTGTAGCAGTCTCCATAGCATACAAAATGTTCCTTTCTCTTCTTGAGAACTGTTACTACCAACACTCTCCCTTGGGAGTCTATGTTCCTCAAGCCTAGCTATAGAAATGTTTTTTTCAGCTTACCTGTCTTTCACTCTTTCAAAAATAAAATAATGAAATAAAATAAAATTCACCGACCTACTGACTCTAAGGATTTTGCTTCTGTTAGAAAGAAACTGGCATACAAAACTAACAAATATGGGAACACTAAAAAGATTACAGAATTTTACATATTTTTAACAGTAACTCCAAATCTTAAAAACAGTCTACAGTCCTCATTTTCTTCTAGGCTGGCAGATGGGCCTTCTGATGGATTTCATCCCTTTGTTTTTGTTCCTGAGCTTGGCACTTAGTAACTCTCGGTGCACTTTCTGATCTTACCTTAAGGAGAGGCCTAGTTCTCCAAGAGAACTCCTTATCCCAAAATGGGGAATCGAAGCAAGCCATAGGTTTCTTCTCCCTCTGTTTCAAGGAAACAATTCATATTCCTAAGGTAATCTAGACTTCATAAACCCCATTCCCCCAGATTCTACCCTTCATAGGAATGCCATTTCTTCATAGGACATATTAAATAAATGAGAGCTTGCTTAAAAGATCTTTTGATTATTGAAAAATAATCAAAAGGTTCTACTATATGCAAAACAGGACTTCAGCTACAGTAGCATTATATTTCACAACATTTTTATAGCAGAGTTGCAATCCTTATTTTGGATTTGTATAATAACTAAATATTTTAATCAGAGAAGGCAATATATCCTTTTATTTTTTTGCAACTTGATCATAAATACCTTTTGAAAAAATAGAAGAGTTGTAGGAGTAACATATATTCTTTATAATACATCTGAATTGTTTCACTCCATCATAATTGAAACATAAATTAGGAAACAAATATGATTTGCCTTCTAGGTGGCATCTAACTATTACTGAAATCAAAAGTTTTCTACAATGTTTTGAAAATTTGAGAGCAAGCTCCTGCCTTCACTGCCATTGCCTGAGCATTTCGTGCACTGCCTCATCCGTAAGGAGGTTCACAGTCATGAAGCAGCCACCCAGTCTCCTAGTACTGTGCTATTATCTGAATGTTTGTGCCGCCCAGCGCCCCACCTAACACCCAACATGATGGTATTAGGAGGTGGGGCCTTTGTGAGGTGATTACATCCCTTATATGGGATTAGTGCCTTTATAAAAGAGACCCCACAGAGCTCCTAGCTCCTCTTCCCCCATGTTTACAGCTAGAAGGTGCCAGCTATGAGGAAGCAGTTCCTCATCAGACACCAAATCTGCTGGCATCATAATCTTGGTCTTCCTAGGCTCCAGAACTGTGAGGAATACATGTTTGTTGTTTATAAGCCATCCAGTCTAAGGTATTTTGTTATAGTAGCCCACATGGACTAAGCCGACTGGCATGCCCTATGGTGAAAGTCAATGGCAAACTACGATGACCCAATTCCAGCAGAGCTAGTAATGTCCCAAATCCTTCAGAAATGAAGGTGGGATCATCCCACCAGATAAAGAACCACGACCAGCTGAGGTGCTTAATGAGAACAAAGGGAATACAGAATGGGTAGTAGATGAAGGCAGTTATAAATACCAGCTATAACTACAAGATCAGTTGCAGAAATGAGGACTATAATTATCCCTTATATGTTATTAATATGTTTGTGTATATACACACAACACAGAAACACACACATATATAGCAAATATATTTTTCTTCCATCTCTTCTCCCTTCTTCATACAATATAAGATATATTAACTTTACATTATGATATTTAAGTATTGTTAACTTTATGTTATAGTATTTAAACACAATGTCAAGGAGAACATCCCAACAACTTTGCATCCTTTTTTAGGGAAAAGCTAAGTACCTTTTCAGTTGTATACAGAATCGTTGTATCATGCTTGGTAGAAGAATTACTTTGTTATTTGATTTTATTTGGAGATTAAATATGGTTATGGAGATGTGTATGGAGGCCAAGTTGACAACCAGTTGTCTGTGATGATTAATTTTATGTCAAGTTAGCTAGGCGATAGTGCCCAGTTCTGCAGTCAGACACTAGTCTAGATATTGCTGTGAAGGTATTCTTTAGATGTGACTAAAATTTATAAGCAGTTGACTATAAGTAAAGCAGATTATCCTCCATAATATGGATGGGCCTCATCTAATCAGTTGAAAGCTTTTAGAGCAAAAACTGAGATTCCCCAAAGAAAAGGAATTCTGCCTCAAGAATGAAACATAGAAATTCTGCCTAAGTTTCCAGGGTGCTGGCCTGTCCTGCAAAACTTGAACTCAAGATTGCAACATCAGCTCTTACTTGAATTTCCAGGCTGCCAGCCTGCCCTACAGGTTTCAGACTTGCCAGCCCCACAATCATTATGTGAGCCCATTATTTTAATCCAGCAACCTCCCTCTCCCTCCCTCTCTCGGTAGATATGTAGATAGATAGATAGATAGATAGGTAGATAGATAGATAGATAGATAAACAGATAGAATAGACAGAATAGCTAGAGAGAGATATATCCTACTATAATCTTACTATATCTTTTAGAATATAAATTCAAATCCTTTGAGGGCAATAGCTACCTTATTTGACCTCTATAAGGGCTTTTCACATTTTCACAGAAGAAATTCAGGTAATGTCTACTAACGATGGTCCAGTTTTTTATGAAGCCACTCCCACTCTAGGAAGTTATAAAAATGACTTTAATTTACTCTTGTAAACACTATATATATTGCTTTAGCATAATATGTACTCTGAAAAGACTTGCCTGGTAAACTTTATAAAGCTCTAAATAGTCTAGAAAATGATCTTATAAAGTCCAAAGCCAGATTATTTCTCCCACTGGATAATTCTATAAAGAACAATAAAGAAGGAGACATAACTATCCTCTGACCTATACCACATTTTAAAGAAAATAAAAGGGGAGGGAGCATCACTTCTGCAACACAATGATAGACAAAATGAAAGCACCACTGCTTTTGCATTTTTCTAAATGTTGTGGGTTACAGGTATTTCCTCCATGGTTGAAGCTACTTTTTTGACTGAAGCTCCAGCAGACAGCTGTGTGATGCTTTTCTTAAGCTTTTAGTTTTCTGCTTCCATCCATTTCTCAATCTTACCTACAGTCTTTCTTCAAGCAAGTAACTAATACACAGTGAAATATAAAAGGAAAAGCAGATATGAGAAGAGTCATAAGCAGGTTGGGAAACTATTAAATTATATAAAATATGCAAGGACAAGACCTAGCAAAAGAAGAGGCCAAGTGGCTGACAAGGTGAATAGCCTGTCAGCCTTGCCAAGCTGGAAACTCAGCTTTGCCACTGAAATCTCAGTTTTGCCTGTTCAGAAACTCAGCGGCATCAGTTCACCCAGGAATGGTCAAATTTTAGTGAATGTGTCCCCAACCTACAGAGAATTAGCCATGAGTCAGACACTGGATAAGATGCCAAATTGATGCCTCAAGGCGTGAGTGCTAGGCTGACTGGGACAAAGGGTCAAATCAAGTCATCTTGGGTTAATAAACAATAGCAGTGTTGAATGGTAGGCAACAAGGAAGACAGAGTCAAGGTAGACAAAATTACCAACAGAAAAGTTAAGGTCAAGAGTAAGTAAAATGTAAGTGCCAAGCATGAAACCAGATTCATCTGGGTAAGGGAACTTTAAAGGAAGGTTAAAACTGAAAGGGGCATCGGAAGGGTCCTTTGTAAAGTTGAGTAGATAACACATGGCTTTCTCTCAGAGATTATGAAGGCTTAAATACACTTTGTCTACGACTGCAACCTGGCTTCCATGAGGCAGCCGTATTTACAGTCATATTTATTGCTAACATATGATGCCTGTATTAGTTTCCTATTGCTCCTATAACAAATTACCACAAATTTTACGCTTAAAACAGCACAAGTTTGTTATCTCATAGTTTTGTACATCAAATGTCTGAGTGGGCTTGACAGGTCTCTCTGCTCTGGGT
Organism: Delphinus delphis; assembly: GCF_949987515.2. Taxonomy (NCBI): domain Eukaryota; kingdom Metazoa; phylum Chordata; class Mammalia; order Artiodactyla; family Delphinidae; genus Delphinus; species Delphinus delphis. The sequence continues at coordinate 35,879,724 of NC_082695.1, forward strand.
TTCATAAGGCTAAAACCAAGGTATTAGGTTCTGGGAAGAATCCTAGCTCATTCGGCTTGTTGGTAGAACCCAGTGCCCTGCTGTTTGTTGTAGGACTAAGGTTTCTGCTTCCTTTCTGGCTGTCTGCTGGAGCCTACTCTTCGTTTTGGGGCCTCTCTCCAGTCCTCACACAAGGCTGGCCCTCCATTGCAGAACCAGAAACACAGTGTGGAATCCTTCTCACACTTGGCACCTCTCCGACTTCCCTTTTCCCCACATCTCTCTTCTGCTTCCTCTTCCACTGCATCTCTCTGACTCCATTCAGAAAAAATTCTGTGCTATAAAATCTCATGTGATTATATTGGGCCCAACCAGATAATCCAGGATTTCTCTATTTTGAGGTCCTTAACCTTAATTACATTGGCAATTAGGGCATCGACATTGGTGGGTTAGGGGGTGCATCATTCTGCCTACCACATTGCCCATACTTTATTATTTTGCTGGCTAGATTGTTCATTTTCTAACTTTCACTATGGCATTTGCCTGAGAAGCTCAGAGCTATCCTGTTTCTTAGGAGATACTAAAAATCAGAGGTTTGCTGAGAAAAATGTATGATCTTGCTACACATAAGAGTTGGAGAGTCTTCAGGGATATTATCAGTGAGCTATAGTAGTCTGATGAAATACCTTTGTATATTATAAGGTTATTCCTATGAAGGCTACTACAAACCACTGTGAGCCTGTCAGGGCAACTAGGTACATTTGTGCAGGTTGTGCCCTGCACAAATGCCCAGCTGAGGGGCTGGAATCTAGCCAGTGCTCTACCTGCCAAGCTCTGTCTTGGCAGTGCCCAGAGAAAGCAGTGCCACCAGGGTTTACTGAAGCCCTGGAGCTTCCTCCCTCAGTAGTACTGGGTGACAGTCTGACACATCCTTATTCAGCAACTCTCTTTTCTCACCCTTGGGATGCCCAGCCCTCTTCTCTTTATTCTTGTCATTCAATTACTGTCTTCCTCATTTCATGATACTGTCCTAAAATATCTCAATTCCCCAAAGTAGAGCGTTTTTTCATTGATTACATTGTATTTTAGCTTGGCTTTTTCCTGATACCATCTAAGTAGACACTGTAAATTTATAAGTAATATTTCTTCACACCACATTTTAGGGCTTACTATTTCTGGGAAGATGTCTTCAAGAGGGTTCATTACTCCCGCTCTGCAGGAATTCCTATAAAGCTCAATCAAAGAGGGGGGCCGTTCCTGATGAAATCGTTTTCCTCTCTAGACTTATTTCTACTGTATGGCACAGTTCAACTTAGTCTCAAAACTATGCAGTGCTATTAACTGTAATTTCAGTTCTCCAGTATTTATTCATATGAACCAGGCACTTATGGATACGTTCATCTTACATTAACTGAATATGAGAACATGTCATTTTAAATACTTTAATATAAATATTAATATTTCCTTTTTCAGCATTGACTGTTTTTATCTATCTGATTTTAATGGGCTGTAAAAATCTTTTTGTGAAATTTTTAAAGGTTAAATGTATTTTTGAAAGACTGGAGAAAAAAGATTGACACAATTTTATTTAGTAATGCTGAGACCTGGGTCATTCGGATTTGACTAGCATAGAACGTAATAGCTTTCACTACTCTGCATAGCTCAGCTGGTATTCCCCACACACTACACGTGTCTGCATCACTCCTTCTTCTAACATGCACAGTGTCTCCACCACTTTTCCTTACCCCATCTACTTTCCACCTCTAGAGCTACTGAAATTAAAAATATTCTTCAAGATCCAGCTCTAATACCACTCCCTCCATGAAGATTTCCTCACTCATTCTACCTAAATGTGAGCTCTCATCCCTCTGAATTCCTTCAGCTCTTATAGTTTTGGTTCTTTTACTTTTATAGTATTAATCAGAGGACATTGTATCATAATTTTTTCTGAGCATATGGTATCTTGCTTTCTCCAAACAATGGATTGAAATTCCTGCCATGTTTTTTCTTTCATGACTACATGAAAGATTTGAGACTGTTTTGTTGATATTGTTGACAAACCTATGAAAGTATATGAATTTCTGTGGCTGATTTTAATCTGATCGCATGCAAAATTGACCTTAGTTCAGGTTACAAGTTCTTTAAGACTTATTAATAAATATCTTTGATAATTTTTCTGTAAAAAAAGCCAGAATATTGTCATGCACTTGATGGCTATACAATGAACACTTGGTAGGAAATAACACTATGAAGTATTTTATTCATTTTTAAAACAAAATTTCAGAAAGAAGTTGAGATTCCAACAATATATTGCCATCAACAGAACAATATTAGAATTCTGTACTGTCATCCTTAAATGACAAGGTGATACCATACTACCACTGCTACTACTGATAATATTAGCAAGTTCTTCTATGTGTATACAATTTGCCAGGCACTGCTCTAAGTGCTTTTTATGTATTAACTCATCTGACCCTTACAACCATCCTAGGATGTCATTATATTTGCTATTCTAGCCTCAAGAAGAGAAAACTAAGACAGGAAGAAGTTTGGTAATTTGTCAGAGATCACACAGCTAACCAATGGTAGAGCCAGTAGTTGAAGCCAGGCAGTCTGTTTCCAGAGACTGTGCTCTGAATCACCAGGCTATATACTAAGTGGAAACACTTTTTTCTTTCATTTATGGACATTTCCAGCAGTCTGGAACCATGGCTACAACAGCATTTAACAATGAGTTGTTAGTGCTGAAAACTAAATCTGAGTTGCTGGGAGTTTCACAGGCACAGACGACTGTATAGTCAAATGCTTTTGGAAAATGCCACACTAAATAAATACTTCTTTCATAGACTCTGTGATAAACAGAATACAACTTAAGAAACTGACAGATGGCCTAATACAGTTGTTCTGTAACTGGCTGTCCTCATTCATTCCCTAAGAGATTGTTAAAGTACACACAGACACACACACACAGATTTCTGTCAAGTTCCAATCAAGAACAACTACATTAGATCCTGGTTGGGTGCTCAATCGGTAGGTTCAATTACAGCTATAGATTTCAGAGTTCTAACTGGTAGAATTCACCTCACTGTAAGTTTATCTACGCTTCACATTCCACAAGCAGGTTTTATAGTAAAAGAAATAACTAATGCCATTTCCCATTATTATTCCATTAATTCCAGCTATTTCAAAATGCAATTATTCTTTATATTTATTAATTAGTTCATTATAATATGGAGATTTCTAATCAGAAGCTTATAATAGTCTTGTACAGCTGAAACCATTTAGAAGGAAACTTAGCAAGACTCAGTACTAACTAAAATAAAGCTAGTACTTTAATCTATGTAGACCATTTTATTAATTGTGAGTGTTACACATTTGCTGTATGTCTAATCCATATGTTGTATATGTTTTTCAGGCAATTTTCAACCTGTCTACTCTCTGAGATTTAGAAATAGAAAACATAAGAAAAAGTGGGGCATCGCACATATCTATATCTTAAGAATTTTTTTCTTCTAAAAGCACATAATACTTAATAAGCATCAGAAATGCCACATTAAAGTGAAGCAGCAATCCTCTTGTTTTAAGGAAATGGAAAAGTTCATTAGCAAAGCAATTAAGACACTATTATTGTCCTACTTATATGTCCATTTTGTTCATACGCTTGTGGTTGAATCTCATTTCTCCAGGCAGTGGATACAACTGTTTTCGGTGTTTTTCCATTGCTTCACAAGGGGTTTATGAGAATATTTTATCAATAGTAATGGCAGACCCAGAAACATACATATCTATATATAAGACTCTAACCTGGATTAGTAAATGATTGATTTTAGTTTAGAATGCTAGAGGCATTAAAATTTGTAAGAAAATAAATGATAAACCAATTTATGGAAAGAGGCTAAAATACTTCATTAAATGCAGCCTTTATAAAACTTTTATTTTTGAAAGGATATTTTACTGGAGTAAATTTCCCAACTTTTAAACACATTTCCTAATTTCTATTGCCTGTGAGTTTTACTTTCTTTGACTGGAAGTTTATTCAAAGAAAGAAATAACATATTTTTAAAAATCTTTCAATATCACCAATTGAGCATCTGTTCCCTCACAGGTGTGTGTGTGTGTGTTTTGTGCGTGTGTGTGTGTGCACACACAGATAGACGTGGCTTTCATCTTTTTGTGATTCTTATCAGAAGAGGGGCAAGAAACTTCAAAACTTCAAAAGATCCACTGGCATTCAGTGGTTGGAAAAACTAGTAATTCAGGGTTTATTGTTAAATCAAGAGTTTGCTTTAGGCTTGAGGGCAGCTTCTGTGTTACTGAGCTCACTGTCTAAAGAAAAATTGTCTAAAGAAGCCTTCAAGTCCATCATGAAATAAGCAGAAAGCAGTTGAAAAGAACTGCTGAAAATTATATATAAAGCCCAACATCTGACAGATTCTCTGTGAAAAGTGAGGCACTATCTCAAAGGTGTGTCTCATGTCAAGAGGACTATAACAGAGAAAATCACATATTGAGTAAGACAAATGAAGAGGGCTTAATCCTCCCTCTCTCCCTCCCAGGCTTAGGTCGGCCAACAAATATTTACTAAGCATCTATGAAGTGTCAAATCATAACAGTGAACAAGACACACACACCCTGGCCTCAGGCTTTTCACATCTTGTCTTATGCTACAGCCAGGCAACCCTCCCACTAGACTGTAAGCCGCTTCAGGACAAGAAGTGTGCTTTGTTTATTTTAACCACCCCTCATGTGTTAGATAGTACCTACACATAATATGTGATCAACACATTTGTCTAATTTGTTGTCAACTTGAACCACCCAGCCACCCAACCTGGAAGTTTCAAGTAACTAAATTTCCCATATCCCTTCACATTCAATCAATAAACTGATCCCATCAGTTATACTTTCTAATTAGCACTAAACCCTCTCCCCCATTCTATGTTTGCTCTTGCATTTTCTTTGTTCACATCAAATCATTTACTTATGGATGAGTTGGTATCTATACTCCCAAGTCTTGTTTATCTCTAGTCCATCTTCTTCACTGTTGAACCAGTTCTTCATCTAAGCAGAAACAATTATTTTAAAAATTGGTATAGGGCTTCCCTGGTGGCGCAGTGGTTGAGAGTCCGCCTGCCGATGCAGGGGACACAGGTTCGTGCCCCGGTCTGGGAAGATCCCACATGCCGCGGAGCGGCTGGGCCCGTGAGCCATGGCCGCTGGGCCTACGCGTCCGGAGCCTGTGCTCCGCAATGGGAGAGGCCACAACAGTTAGAGGCCCGTGTACCGCAAAAAAAAAAAAAAAAAAAAAAAAATTGGTATAGATGATCTTATTTACAAAGCAGAAATAGAGGCACAGACGTAGAAAACAAACGTATGGATACCAAGGGGGAAAGGGGGGGTGGGATGAATTGGGAGATTGGGATTGACATATATACACTATGGATACTGTATATAAAATAGATAATTAATGAGAACCTACTGTGTAGCACAGGGAACTCTACTCAGTGCTCTGTGGTGACCTAAACGGGAAGGAAATCCAAAAAAGAGGGGATATATGTATACATAGAGCTGATTCACTTTGTTGTACAGCAGAATCTAACACAACATTGTAAAGCAACTATACTCCAATAAGAAATAAATAAATAAAGCAATCTGCAGGGTCAGTGCTGTGTGAGGACATCCTGCCTGAAGCTCCACAAGCCATCCTGTGGCCATGATGGGGCGGGGGTTACTGTTGACCATACCCCTAGGATACCAGAACGGAAAGATGGAGAGAAGCCAGGGTTCTTTCAGATATCCTTAAATGCTAAGCCAATCTTGGAAGCTGCCTATCTCCAGGCATCTTTTTTTTTTTCCTCCAGCCTTCTTAATAAATGATATTTAAAAACACATATAAAAACTATCCTATTGTTTAAGCCACAAAAAAAAAGTCCTGCTTTAAACTTTTAATAGGCCCCACAGACTATGCAATAAAATCTCAAGGTCTTCCTTTGCCTGTCCCTTTATTCTTTTGATTTAAATACTTTAATTTTTGTTGTTTATAGAAATGTGATCAGGAATAGACTAGAGAGAAAAGATTGTAAAATATTATAAACAGGACCACTGTGTCTTTCATTGTCCTCCATAAAGACCAATAAATGCGTATGTAAGTAAAACCATCAAAATATGCAGAAGTTTTACTTATTCACTTTTATTCATTTGTTTATGTGCCTATTTTCTCTGGACTGACAATTGCATTAACATAATTCACAACAATACATAACAGTAAGCTTATCCAATGTCTTTGTGATTTAAACAAAAAACAAGAACATGTTATTCTAGAGCAAAGAAAGCAATCTCTGCGATGAGCTATACAGAGAAGGATGAATTTCTCTTCATTGGATTATCATTTAAGAGAGCCTGTTTCTCTGTTAAATAGTTCGACATAAGTAGACAGTTTTAAATGGACAGGAGTTCCTTACACTGCAGGCAACAGCCTTATTTATCAGAAAAGTGCAAAGCATATGCCAAGAGAGGACAACATATTCAGCTGGAACACTGGGTACATGGAGGGGTGTGCTGGAGGTCAGAAGAGTCTGAGGAACAAGACTATAGAGGACCTTTAATATCCAGCTGGGGCACTTGAAATATGTTGTCTGAGCACCATAAGAGGCTTTTGACTGATGTGATTAGAGTGTCCTAAAGAGATTACTGAATCTTGGATATGAGGAAGAATTGCTTGAAGTCAGTCGAACTGGTGGCAAAAAAACAAAAACAAAACAAACAAAAACACCAAAATAAGAAGAATACTGAACTACAACGAAGTTTATTTTTGACAGTCATTAAAATAGAATTGACTCTGCCCCTGCCTTTTGGGCAGGGTGGCTTAATGAAAATGTGGACAGGGCAAATAGTGACCAGGCCTGGAGCCAGGAAAAATAGAAAGAAGATAGCCATGGAGGTCAATTATAGTGGTCTTTGCAGTCCAATTGTTATCATTAAGTAGGATGTGATGTTTAGTGGCTTCACTCCTCTAAGAGCTGTGTGCATCAGTGTGACCTGAGATCTGATATCCTCCATCCTTCAGGCTCCATAGACTCATATCTTCTCAATGAAATATTTACTTTTCATTTGTAGTATAGTGGCTGTCACATCTATCTTTAATTCAAAGAATTATCCTTTGTGATGCAGCTTTTATTCCCTTTCATTGTACTTAGGTAAAGTCATTGCCGGTGGTTGAATGACTTGAATGTGGAGGTCAATAGTAAATTTCCACCATCCTAACAATCATTCAGGAAAGAACTAATGTGACTCACTGACTCAGATTCTGTAAATCTTTTTGTCATTATCACTACATTACCACATAATGTAGCTTGACATAGTTTCATACCACAACATTGCTTATTTATTAGCTTTTTCACTACAAAAAAAAAAATATCACTATGGTTTGAATTTCAAAGTTACATAAAATTTGGTATACATTTTATAAGGAAAAATAAAGTCACATTTTATTTGACAAAAATTATTTATACTGCCTTTGAAAAACGTTTTTAAAAATGAAACAAATTGAGGTTAACAAAGTAGTGAAAAAACTCTATAGAACTTCTGGTCATGTTTAGGTTTCAATACAGTCTCTTTAAAATAACTTTTGATAAATCTGAATAGAACAGAGGATGTAGAGTTTTAACATTAAAGAATTATAAACTCTAGGCAAGAATGTGCAAGATTTAAAAAGCAATTTCTTTAGTCACTGAAAAAATCAGGTGGCTCCCTGGGAAACAACCAGAAACAACTAACTCAGTATAAATCTGCTATTCAGGGTTTCCAAAAATGGATGCATTCTCAATATGTCATGGTAAATATACAACTCAAAATCCTAATGTATATGGTACATACTAGGAATTCAGTAAATGTATTTTAATTGAATAGAGGAATGTGTAACTATAGCAAAAAAACAGATCTCTAACTTGACCACTGCAATACATATATCTACCATACCAATCTCTTCTATTATGTTCTGCAAAGATATAAAGTTATAATACTAAATATTTTCATAGCATTTTAATGTGTATAAAGTCTTCCTCATATGTGTACATTTTCATCTTTGCGAAAATAAATCTCTAAGTAAATTAGTAGGAATTTCATTTTCTAGCAATATGGCAAAAAATGTGCAGAGAACTACCTTTTGATATAGAACACACAGAGAAAATATATTCATAATATATTTTAAAGCCTAGCTGGCTGTTGAGGAAAACTATAAAAGGCTACAGTCAAAATGAAAGACCCTTCAAAAGGGGTAACTAAACTCCAGAGTAAATGTCACCATTTTCCTTGAAGATATCTGCCAATTCCTACTGATGTGGAGCTTTGATTTTTTGCAAAATAACAAGCCTGGGTCCAAGCAGATTGGGAGGCAGGTCAGATGATGTGATGGTTAATTTTATGTGTCAACTTACTGGATGAAAGGATGGCCAGTTAGCTGGTAAACCATTATTTCTGGGTGTGTCTGTGAAGGTGTTTCTGGAAGAGATTAGCATACGAAATCAAACTGAGTAAATCAAAATGCCTTCCTTAATATGAATAGGCATCATCCAGTTTGTTCAGGGTCAGAATAGAACAAAAAGGTGAAGGAGGGACAAATTTACTCTCTCTGCTTGAGCTTAGATGTGAAGTTTCTCCTGCCCTGGGACATCAAAGCTCTTGTTTCTCAGACTTTCAGATTCAGATCAGGACTTACACCAAAAATGAACTGATTCAAAAGATGACTTTCATAGCAGATTAAACACAGATGAAGAGAAAATTAGTAAAGTGAAGTGCTCAAAACTAACTTTAGATATCAGGGAAACACCACTTAATACCTCAATGAGATACTACTACATATTCACTACAATGACTTCTTCCCAGAAATAGTAATGTATGGGGAGCAGTTTAGCAATGAATAATCAGTGTAACTTACGCGCACCCACAATACTGAAATTCTACTCTTGCTTATACACTCTAGAAAAACCATTGCATATGGACAACCAGAAGACGTGAATAAAAAGCACAGTGAAAACAACACTAGTAAAAGGGCCCAGATCACTAGTACCAATGAAATTAGACAGATATAATCACTCGTGTTCTCTAGTAAGAAGTTTGGATAGCAGGAAGTCTGTTCTGTTTCTTTCCAGTTGAGAGGATAATCCATACCTCTCCATGGAGTTTACAGCCAGCTGTGGTCTGCCCAAAACCCAGACACACAGTAGAAAGTCTAGCTTATCTACAACACAGAGCTATCATTTCCTCCTCTTTCCTCTCCTCTTTCCCTACCTCCAGGCCCGCTGCTAGTTGACCCTGAAATTATTAAGTGGTAGAGCCAGGATGGGAACCTAGGCTCCTGGTCTCTAGAATCTGTACCCTGAACCGCTATGATACACATCTTCAGATGCAAGTCCAACATGTGGTACCTATGTTTTCAACATTAAATGGCTTAGCATTGTTTACAGACAAAATCCAAACAACTCAACATGGCTCATGAAGCCTGCAGGATATGTTCCCACACACCCCTCCGCACTATCCCACTTTCATTCCCCACCTCAGAGTGCTTCACTGCTCTGTTTCACCAAAACACCCACTGCCTGTCCTTGCCTCACATATGTTATTCCCTCTACCATGTAACCTGTCCCCTCTCTTCTTTACCTGGCTAACCCCTTGAGATAATTTAGAACACAAATTAGATGTCACTTCTCCAAGAAGTCTCCCCTGGGTCCTCTAAGACTCGGCTGTGTGGCAGGCTAGGTCAAGTGCAGCCACATTACACCTGGTACAGAACTGTAGCAATATGGTTTATTCACTCCTTTTTATCTCCTACTTCAGGGACAGGAAGTCTCTACGTCTGTCTGACTGCAGAGGTAGCCTGGGATTAGCACATCTCTTAATATGTAGTAAGTGCTTTAAAATACTGGCTGAATTAATAATAAATGAGAGGATAGGAAATGAAGAAAATAAACATTCACATTATGATTATGGGTCTCTATCTTTGTTTCTATGAGTCCTAGCTTAATGGGAAAAATCTCAAATATTGAGTACCACAGAGCACATGCATTCTTGGGTTCTACTTTCATCGCTGGAAATGGGAAGAAATGAAAGGCAAGGTGCTTCTTATGTTGCAAAGCCCTTCCAAGGAAGTGAGAACAAAACAAACCTGAAGGAACTCTTTACATCCGTCAGTCATAAAAATACAATGGAAAGTATGAACTGTTTTCATAAGAAAGTGTGTTTGAATTGAAAAGGCTAAGAATTCACTAAAATTTAAACTTTTCTCCCATATAAAAGTCTTGTCTTTAAGTCCTGATGTTTTCATAACCTTGTAATTAACTAAAGAAAATGTATATGAATGATTTGAAGGGAAATAACTTGGAGAAACAACATATTCTTGAAAGGATTACTTGGGAAAGAAAAAATTGAAGAAATTCTTCATCAAAAAATGCCTGGGTCTCAAAAACTTTTTTTTTTTAATACTTTGTTGCAACTACTTCTGACCCTGGTACTAGCAGCCCCTGGGCTACATTTTTTAAATGCACCTTGATACCAAAGTAGCCACTATGGGAAGACACCAAAATGCTAAGCAAAACTGTGGCCACAAAGAAAATGTTATTCTTGATACACACAGGTGAAGCATTTTCCGTACTTGGCAGCTTAGCTTGCCTTGATACTCATTTGAACAAACTCCACAGCTGTTCACCTCTGCTCACTTAACCAGAACATTCCGGCTCTCTTTCAACAATCAATGAAGTCCTCTCGTTCATGACATGAATGGCATCAACCCTGAAATCTGGGCCTTTCAAGAGCTTTGGACTAGAAATTGGAACAGAATGTAAAGTCCTTCTCTACTCCTGACACCCACTGGATCACTGGAGTGTTTCCCTCACGTTCATGATTAGCCTCCATGAAAGATGTTTCTCTTGTTTTGAAAAAAAAAAGGTAAATGTCAATCACAGAAACACTGACAAGAAGGAGATCTTTCACAGCTTAACTCCTTCACTATATATTTTTGACATTATTCATGAAGTAAATCTTTGCACTGAACTCTGTAGATTTTGATGATGGTTGTTCTAAAAAAAATTATGTTTTTTTTTTTTTTAAACCAAGCTTCTCCCTCTGCAGAAGGAAATTGCAGGAGAAAATCTCTGAACTTTCTAATGTTAGAGTATTGTCTCTGCAAGGTGGAGTCAAATTTAACACAGCCTTCTCAATTTCTCCACAGCATGATCTGCAGATACTTCAAAACACTGAACTCTGGCAGTTTAAGCTCAGAGCTTAAAATTGAATATGCAGACCCTGAAGAAGATGGTCTTGTTGACTTGAGTAAAGGAAAAGATTGCACATGAATTCAGCACAGTATGTCTTGCAAAATTCTGTTTTCTACCTGACCCAACCTACCTGTGTTTGCAGATTAAGAGGCAGACCAAAAGTGACAGCTGCCATGGACATCTCGATCTCAATTTCTCAGGGGGACAAAAACAATACTGAACTAAAGCAAGAAGCTGCTACCAATTATTCAGTTTTCCCATGTAATTCCTGAAGTGATTGGAAAAATAGAAAATGATCCCATTTTTACTGATACTGATTTTAAAAAGAAAAGCACTCCTTTAAAATACCTCTGTTGATATTTCTGTAACACATAGATTCAAGGTACATGGCATATCTGCCTTGCCTCCAGTACTGAGCCTGGTCCCAAGAGATGGCTCTTCAGTCAGCAGAGATTCTGCATTGTCATAATGCATGGCACAACAGTGACTGCTGGGAAAATTAATTAATTTTAAATTATTTAAAAATTTAATTTAAAATTATCCAAATTTTAAAGGGTTTAATGTTTCTCAAGAACTTGTCTAGTTAGGAAAACTACATATAAGTTATGTTCTAGTTTGAAGACTAGGAATTTTACTAAAAGAAAATCAATCGCTGCTTGTGAGAAAAGTCAGATATTGAATAAATATTTAAGTAATACTGCTTTGAAACAGCAACAATTTATTTGCCTCCAATGGTGCCCTTTAACTCATCTGGGCTGACTTCTTTGCCCAAGAAAACTATGAAAATCTGGTTCTATTACCAACTATGCAGCTTAGAATGTCAGAGAGTGTGATTACCTAAAACATCACAGTTTAACCATATTTTTGTTGTTGTTCCTTAAAGTTTGGGTTCCATGTTTCAGCACTTCTCAGAAATGTTGTAAAGTGGAAAGAGTCCTGATTGATGCTGCCCTATATATATCACCCTGTAGGTCTGTAATGGCACCTGATGACAAATTCAATTGTGCAACAGTGTTACGGTCTTTGACACTCATAGATTAATTCATTCTGCATATATTTTTGTGCCACTTTCATGTTTCAGGTACTGTGCTTAGTATCATGCAAATTAACTATCCCAAATCATCTGGGTGTCAAAAATAACATGCACTTTGCCGTATCAAAGATGACTTTTCAATTTTCACCACCTATTCAAGCCAAAACTCAACAATTTTCTTATTGAACATTACCTAGAAGCAAAGTTAAATTTTGCATTATTCTATCTGCAGAATTTAAATTTATGTTTTTCTTATTTTTTGCCATGGATTTTTTCTTAGAAAAAATAAATAGAAAAAAATAAAAATAAATAAAAGAAACAATTTTTTACAAAGAACAAAATATAAAAGAAACAATTTTTTACAAAGAACAAAGTTTCACTTTGTTCTTTGTAGAAACAATTAAAAGAAAAAATAAAAGAAACAATTTTTTAGAAAAAATAAAAAGAAAAAAATAAAAGAAACAAATAAAGAAAAAAATAAAAGAAACAATTTTTTACAAAGAACAAAGTTTCACTACATATTGCCCTGGTGAAATAAATTTTCAGTAGAATAAAATACACTATATGCTAAATTTTTTATATATATGGTTAAGTGGACTTCTTAAGGTGAAGTCTATGACTTTTAACTGATGCTCATAAAGATTATGATTCATAAAAGGTGAAAACCACAGCTCTATAGTTATGAAATTTAAGGTCTTTAGAAAGAATTCACCTAACAAATGGAAAACAGTAAAGAAATTTCAAGCAAACCTTCAACTTAGAAAATCATATCAACAAATGTTCCACTTACCATTCTCCAAGATAGACCATATCTTGGGTCACAAGTCAAGCCTTGGTAAATTTAAGAAAATTGAAATCGTATCAACTATCTTTTCTGACCACAATGCTATGAGAGTAGATATCAATTACAGGAAAAATATCTGTAAAAAATACAAACACACAGAGGCTAAACAATACACTACTTAATAACCAAGAGATAACTGAAGAAATCAAAGAGGAAATCAAACAATACCTAGAAACAAATGACAAGGAAAACATGACGACCCAAAACATATGGGATGCAGCAAAAGCAGTTCTAAGAGGGAAGTTTATAGCAATACAATCCTACCTTAAGAAACATCTCAAATAAACAACCTAACCTTACACCTAAAGCAATAAGAGAAAGAACAACAAAAAACCCCCAAAGTTAGCAGAAGGGAAGAAATCATAAAGATCAGATCAGAAATAAATAAAAAAGAAATGAAGGAAATGATAGCAAAGATCAATAAAACTAAAACCTGGTTCTTTGAGAAGATAAACAAAATTGATAAACCATTACCCAGACTCATCAAGAAAAAAAGGGAGAAGACTCAAATCAATAGAACTAGAAATGAAAGAGGAGAAGTAACAACTGACACTGCAGAAATACAAAAGATCATGAGAGATTACTACAAGCAACTATATGCCAATAAAATGGAAAACCTGGAAAAAAGGGACAAATTCGTAGAAATGCACAACCTTCTGAGACGGAACCAGGAAGAAATAGAAAATATGAACAGACCAATCACAAGCACTGAAATAGAAACTGTGATTAAAAATCTTCCAACAAACAAAACACCAGGACCAGATGGCTTCACAGGTGAATTCTATCAAACATTTAGAGAAGAGATAACCCCTATCCTTCTTAAACCCTTCCAAAATATAGCAGAGGGAGGAACACTCCCAAATGCATTCCACGAGGCCACCATCACCCTGATACCAAAACCAGACAAAGATGTCACAAAAAAAGAAAACTACAGACCAATATCACTGATGAACATAGATGCAAAAATCCTCAACAAAATACTAGCAAACAGAATCCAACAGCACATTAAAAGGATCATACACCATGATCAAGTGGGTTTATCCCAGGAATGCAAGGATTCTTCAATATATGCAAATTAATCAATGCGATACACCATATTAACAAATTGAAGGAGAAAAACATTAAGATCATTTCGACAAATTTCAACACATATTTATGATAAAAACCCGCCAGAAAGTAGGCATAGAGGGAACTTTCCTCAACATAATAAAGGCCATATATGACAAACACCCAGCCAACATCATCCTCAATGGTGAAAAACTGAAACCATTTCCACTAAGACCAGGAAAAAGACAAGGTTGCCCACTCTCACCACTATTATTCAACATAGTCTTGGAAGTTTTAGCCACAGCAATCAGAGAAGAAAAGGAAATAGAAGGAATCCAAATCAGAAAAGAAGAACTAAAGCTGTCACTGTTTGCAGATGACATGATACTATACAAAGAGAATCCTAAAGATGCTACCAGAAGACTACAAGAGCTAATCAATGAATTTGGTAAAGTAGCAGGATACAAAATTAATGCACAAAAATCTCTTGCATTCCTATACACCAATGATGAAAAAACTGAAAGTGAAATTAAGAAAATACTCCCATTTACCACTGCAACAAAAAGAATAAAATACCTAGGAATAAACCTACCTAAGGAGACAAAAGACCTGTATGCAGAAAATTAGAAGACACTGATGAAAGAAATTAAAGATGATACAAATAGATGTAGAGATATACCATGTTCTTGGATTGGAAGAATCAACATTGTGAAAATGACTCTAGTACCCAAAGCAATCTACAGATTCAATGCAATTCCTATCAATCTACCACTGGCATTTTTCACAGAACTAGAACAAAAAATTTCACAATTTGTATGGAAATACAAAAGACCCCGAATAGCCAAAGCAATCTTGAGAAAGAAAAACGGATCTGGAGGAATCAAGCTCCCTGACTTTAGACTATACTCCAAAGCTACAGTTATCAAGACAGTATGGTACTGGTACAAAAACAGAAAGATAGATCAATGGAACAGGATAGAAAGCCCAGAGATAAACCCACACACATATGGTCAGAGATAAACCCACGCACATATGGTCCGCTTATCTTTGATAAAGGAGGCAAGAATATACAGTGGAGAAAAGACTGACTCTTCAATAACTGGTGCTGGGAAAACTGGACAGCTACATGTAAAAGAATGAAATTAGAACACTCCCTAACACCATACACAAAAATAAACTCAAAATGGATTAAAGACCTAAATGTAAGGCCAGACACCATCAAACCCTTAGTGGAAAACATAGGCAAAACACTCTATGACATAAATCACAGCAAGATCCTTTTTGACCCACCTCCTAGAGAAATGGAAATAAAAACAAAAATAAACAAATGGGACCTAATGAAACTTCAAAGCTTTTGCACAGCAAAGAAAACCATAAAAAAGACCAAAAGACAACCCTCAGAATGGGAGAAAATATTTGCAAATGAAGCAACTGACAAAGGATTAATCTCCAAAATATATAAGCAGCTCATGCAGCTCAATAACAAAAAAACAAACAACCCAATCCAAACATGGGCCAAAGACCTAGACATTTCTCCAAAGAAGATATACAGACTGCCAACAAACACATGAAAGAATGCTCAACATCATTAATCATTAGAGAAATGCAAATCAAAACTACAATGAGATATCATCTCACACCGGTCAGAATGGCCATCACAAAAAAATCTACAAACAATAAATGCTGGAGAGGGTTTGGAGAAATGGGAACCCTCTTGCCCTGTTGGTGGGAATGTAAATTGATACAGCCACTATGGAGAACAGTATGAAGGCTCCTTCAAAAACTAAAAATAGAACTACCATACGACCCAGCAATCCCACTACTGGGCATATACCCTGAGAAAACCATAATTCAAAAAGAGTCATGTACCAAAATGTTCACTGCAGTTCTACTTACAATAGCCAGGACATGGAAGCACCCTAAGTGTCCATCAACAGATGAATGGATAAAGAAGATGTGGCACATACATACAATGGAATATTACTCAGCCATAAAAAGGAACGAAACTGAGTTATTTAGTGAGGTGTATGGACCTAGAGACTGTCATACAGAGTGAGGTAAGTCAGAAAGAGAAAAACAAATACTGTATGCTAACACATATATATGGAATCTAAAAAAAAAGAAAAAAGAAAATGGTCAGAAGAACCTAAGGGCAAGATGGGAATAAAGATGCAGACCTACTAGAGAATGGACTTGAGGATACGGGGAGGGGCAAGGGTGAGCTGGGACAAAGTGAGAGAGTGGCATGAACATATATACACTACCAAAGGTAAAATAGATAGGTAGTGGGAACCATTCGCATAGCACAGGGAGATGAGCTCGGTGCTTTGTGACCCCCTAGAAGGGATGGATAGGGAGGGTGGGACGGAGGGAGACAGAAGAGGGAAGAGAGATGGGGATATATGTATATGTATAACCGATTCACTTCGTTGTAAAGCAGAAAGTAACACACCATTGTAAAGCAATTATACTCCAATAAAAACGTTAAAAAAAAGTTCCACTCCCTACCATATACATATTTAAAGAATCATTTGATACAACTTTCAATATATGAGACATCTCCAGAAATTCCTTAAAACAAGTGATAGTGCACAGCATAGTTCCATGTGCTTTTTAATAAAACACATAGCATTCCTATTATTAAACCTTCCTTTTATTTAAAAATACCTGGAACATTTTCCAGTATTTAAAATCTGCACGTTTAGTAGCTCATGAAGAACTGACAGTATTGAAAGTGTTTTAAGTGTTTCAGAGTTCTAATTTTTCATAATTAATCTTCATCATCACTATGTCCAAAAGATATGCTGACAATGTATATTAAAAGCTCTGGCTAAGTCGCCTTAAACTTTGCCATATATGTTTTATTTTTTTTTTTTGCAGTGCTATTTTAATGCAGACTTTTATTAGAATCAAATTCAATTTTTGACAGTGAATTTATTTCAACTCTTTGCAAATTGGCCCTGATCATCTCATTAATATCAATGAAATTTTAAAATCCTTTTTATTAAAACAGACTTGTGTATATTCTGAAGGCATCTTATATGAATTTCATGAGGAAACTGGTAACAATCACCAGATTCTGCAACATTCAGTTCCTCATTATTCCAATGATTGACTTCTGAATTTTCAATCATTTATAGGAATCGATTGTAAACTCAGAAATTGAAGTGTGCCCTTTAATTTTAGCTTAATCTGTGATTTCTAACAACATGAGAAAACTCATAAATGCATAATCACAGAATAAATTTATCATGCACTCTACACTGTGAATATGTATATAGTCAATGATAAATTTCACATACATTATATATCCTGCCACCTATTTTTATTAAACTGGTATTTTTTTATTAATCATATGTGCAGAACTATATGTATCAACATTTGTTAGAATATAAGTCAGGTAGAAGTGACACTATTAAAATAACATGATTGATTATACATACCAAATGCCATCACTTACTTTTTTTGATGTTTGTTGATTTGATATTTTCAACATTGAATTTCAAGTCAAAATTTCTTAATAATTTTCAATGAAAATTTATAATTTTTAAACTATAGCTGAACAAATAAAACAGTGATTTATATTGTGCCATTTGAGTATACTTTTGAAAGCTCTATTATTTTTAAGACAATGTCAAATAAAAGATTTTAGCTTCTGGAAAGCTGGGAAAAATTATACACTACACCATCATCCTCATTATCTCTAATTATCATGCTTTGCCTTTGGCCCCCGGGTATAAATAAGGCTACTCTCTGCTGTCTCTAAAATGTCAACAATAGCTAAGAATATAGATGAAATAAAACTTCCTTATTTTTTCACTAACTGAACTTCTATATGATGGCCAATATTTTTATTCTATAACTAATTTAAATATTAAAAATAAAGATCTTTTATTTTCAGTTTCATATCCTACGCTTATCATCTAAAATGGAAATAGTTTCTATCTCTAGTCAAATCTCAAAAGGCATAGGTCAAATATTTTAGAATGACATGTATCTGAGGAAAGATTCAAAATAGATTGAGTGCCTGCAATGGGCAGTTACACTAATAATCACAAAAAAGCACAGCTGACCTCAGGGGGCCCATAATCAACTTTCTCTCCTGAACTGGACCAATTATGTTCCAAAGTTATCAAAGAATAGTTGCATATAGTAAATCATTACAAGAAATATCTGAAATCATAGAATATAGGGGAGGCCCAGGAATTAAACCAGACAAAGGTTATCTAGATGGTTGAACAGAGAAAGCGTATGTCCCAAATAGATTAAAATGGTAAGATTAGCAATAATTCCATGGAAATTTCTGAAACTGTTTTTTAAAGGGTACAGAGTGGGTAATTTTTTATCATTTAGGAAAAGTACTCGTAAGTATATCATTTGTTAAATAACTTGTCAATTTGTAGTATACTATTTCTATTGCATTCTTCCTAAGGGGATGTCTAGGTTGAACTCTGTAGAACTTTGAGGTAGCTACCACTTTTCTTGGAGGACTTTGCCAGATGGTCATTATTGTGTATACAGCTGAACTTAATTTTTAATTTAACTTAATTAAGGACTAAACCCCCAGTGATTTTCTTGTTTTACCATTTTAGATACAGCTACCTGCACAGCCCTCCTCCCGATATCATTGCATTATTTCAATTGTTTGAGTCAATCTTTTTTCTTTTGTGTGTTCTTATATTTTAGACTAACCCAACTAGAATGTTTCTTTCCCTCATTGTTTTTAAACTTCATTCAAGAAAAAGAAGATTTTTCTTACACATACCCTCAATATGTAAGTCAAAAGGGACGCTAATAGTTTTAAAGGAAGAGAACCTTGGTGCTCTTCAAATGAAGAGAAGTTGAGATTACTGAATATGATGAGGAACAAAAGATAGAAAATGTACCAAAAGGGAAAGTTTTGGAGTGTTTGAATAAGGAAAATTACCACAATTTTCCCCCAACTAACCAAGTCAAGTTTCCCAATCCCACCTAACTGTGGGTCAGTGTACTTTAAGCAATAAAGCAATCCCCTTTTGTTTCCTTTGTCTACCTTATCAAATGGTTTGGACCTGGGCTTCTTTCTCCTTCATTCAAGAAGTGAACGTATTCACATTAATTGCAGGCAGAAGAGTTAGAAGAGAGTAGGTCCAGGTGCTACTTTTTCTGTCTACACATGGAGAATACAAGTGACATGGAGTCCTCAAACCTTACAGACACCCACAACATGCGATACAAAAACAGAACATGAGAGTATCTAAGAAGACAGGCAGAAGGAAGGGGGCCTGGATGCCTTCTGCCAATTCTGTCCTTGCCTGATTATTGAAGTCTTGGAATAATCACTCTTTCCAAAAAAGTCACCTGAGGAAGATTAAAAATTAATTCTAACAAATATTTTAACAAAATAGGGGGGGAAAACAAGAGAAAAAAGGGATTTATAACATTTCACTTGAAATTAAGAAAAGCTGCTAGTATTTAGCAGCTGGAAATCTTTACAATTCCCTTTCATCTTTTAACTCAGAGTTAGCAAACTAATTGCAATTACTTCGGATTTACCATATGAATTGAGCCATCTAAAATAGTAGATTCACGTTACCTATTCGTTCTAGCATTCACAAAAGAGAAATCTTTTTAAGGTTTTAATAAATGCAAGAAAGACAATCTTTCTAGGGAGATACTAAACAGTTTCTGAGACAAACAGTATTTAATTTCTTTATTCCATTGGTAATCTGAAAAATGTTTTCTTGACAATTTAATTTCAGAGCAAAATATACATATATATATATATATACACACACATATATATATATATATATATATATACAAACACACACACTTTAATGTGTCTTGTTATACAAAATGTGGTTCACAGACCAGCAACACCAGCACCTTCTAGGAGCTTAACAGAAAAGCAGGTTCTCAGGCCCCTCCCCAGGCCAACTGCATTCAAATTGGCATTTTAACAAGATCAGATCCCTGGGTGTTCATATATATATATTCAAGTCCAGAAGAACTGCTCTAGGTTTTCAAAAACTGATTTATGAGTGGTCCAAGTATATCATTTGTCCTTCATGAAAACTTTAAAAAGAGTTGCCAGTGTTAAAATATTCAGGTTAATAAATCCACAATACACTTTACACATCAAGTGAATGGGTTCAGAATGTAAATCTGCGGCGAGCCGTTTCCGACCAGCA
Organism: Delphinus delphis; assembly: GCF_949987515.2. Classification (NCBI taxonomy): domain Eukaryota; kingdom Metazoa; phylum Chordata; class Mammalia; order Artiodactyla; family Delphinidae; genus Delphinus; species Delphinus delphis. The sequence goes on from NC_082695.1 coordinate 35,900,067, forward strand.
GAATAACGAGCCGCCACACGCAAGATTCTTCTCGTATCACACTTTATTGGAGCACAGCTTGGTTGAAGAAAGATGGAAGGAAGACCCCGCAATCCTATAGCAGTCTGCTTATATAGGGATTAAGTACATGTGTCGCTCTGTGATTGGCTTTCGCCGATGGTGCGATTTGTGAGCCAGCATCGGATAGGTCGCTACTTTAAAACCTCATTAGTATACTTAGCGCAAGCGCAGTGGCCACAGGAAGGATGACTCAGCTTATTTCAGCTTCCTGCCACGTAGCAGTTAGCTGACCGCGCCCCACATAAATCAACATAGCAGATAATGCAAATCATTCTATTTTTATGTCTTCTGTTATTCTCTTACAGAAGAATTGAGTTACTGTAACTGAAGACTTGAAAATTGGCCAGCGAGGAGTGCTCTCAAAGTGTGCTAGGTGTGAAAGTAAACCTAAATAGGTCTACGAGTTTCTGACAACTTGTGCATTTAGATATAGCTAACTTCTCCCAAGCTTCTCCACGCCTTGGTATTTCTACTCTGAAGAGCAACAGCACAGCAATATCATAGGCATTAAATAGCTGTGTGAAATAGACCTAGACAGACACTGCAGGTGTACCCAGGATGGGGGAAGGGAAGGAGAGGACAATAGACCAATACTTCAAATGAAGAGTCATTCTAGAATTTTCTAAAGAAAACATTAAAGTTGCATGATACTACAATGAGATACAAAGTAAGGAAATATAGGTCCTTTTCTCAAGGTATCATTAGTTGAGATCATTGTTTAATCTACATCAATATGTTAAATTCTTCCTTTAGTTTTACACCAATCACCCTACTCTGTGTTGTACTTAGAATATATTTGCATATTTATAATTTATAGGTCATAAGAGACAGCCACCTCTGAATAGATTGTAATTTTATCTCAATGACAGTACCCAAATGTTTAAAAAAATGATACTACAACCAATTTGATGTTTAGCTGATAACAAGTTGGTCAAAGAGTACAAGCTTCCAGTTTTAAGATAAATAAGTTCTGGAGATCTAATGTACAGCATGGTGATTACAGTTAATAATACTCTAGCATATACTTGAAAGTAGCTCAGAAAGTAGGTCTTAAACGTTCTCACCACAAGAAAGAAATGGTATTTATGGGATGGGATGGAGGTGTGAACTAAAGCTGAGCTGTGGTGGTCATCATTTTGCAATATGTATGTATCATATCAACATGCTGCACACCTTAAACTTTCACAATGTCATATATCAATAACATCTCAATAAAGCTGGGAGAAAATATTTTAAAGCGAAAACACAGTTTCTAGTCATCTAACAATTGAAACTGCCTCCCAAATCCCAATGAGGCTCTTCGATGCCTACCTTGTTAACAAAGAGCTTGAACTAGTCAGTGGCTGGGCAATGGCAGCTGTAGGGGAACTGATAACAAATGACAGAGCTCTGATTTTCACCATGTTGGATTTTCCTTAGATCTTACTTACAGCTCACAGCCCATGGATAATTGATTATTATCTTTTCAATGTAAAACAGTAAACAAAGCACTTTATAATCAGACTGTTTAAATAAAGGAGACGTAATAAAGAAATCTATATTTCTACAATTATCTTGATACTAAAAGTTATTGTTGATATTGCACAGTTATAGACTGAATGTGTCCTCCCAAAATTCCTATGTTGAAGACCTCACCCGCATGTGATGGCATTTGGAGATGGGACCTCTGGGAGGTAATTAGGGTTAGGTAAGGTCATGAGGGTGGGACCCTAACCCTATCTGACTCCATCATTTGGTGTCTGTATAAAAGGATATCTGAATTCTAGTTCCGGTTATCTCTTCCACTTAAAATTTCAAATATGATAAAGTGTGGACAGTCCACCAAGTGCCTCATACATACTATTTATACTTTAAATGTTAATGGCTTTGGATAATAATTACAAGTCATTTAAACTCATAAGGCATCATTATCTCATATGGAAAATGGATTTGGTATAGTAATGCACATCCCTTGTCTGTCTTATGCAATGTTAAGACCAATAAAAATAGACTTAAAAATACCAAAAGATGTTACTAAAGGTCTACTTGTTAAAATAACGTTATCATCATCTGAACACTGTCATCAACCTATAGAATCTAGAAGCCAAATCAACAACACTGTACTTTACTTCCAAATATCAGGCATCATAGTGTATTTCATAAATAACATAAGTTGAGAAGCAATTGCAAAGGAAAGGTAATATTATATTAGATAACCATATTGAAGTTTTAATATGAAATAAAGGTAAGTATTTAGATATTCAAGTTACCTGAATAGTAGCATAGGAAGCACAAAAATTGACTGACCAAGTAAGTTTTAGAAAAAGATCAACATAAACAGTATTCTGAGAAATGAGCACCAATATGAGCACCAACCTAACACTGATCAAGATTTGCTTTTAAATTTTAAAGGGAAATGAATATGTACTCAACTGCATCAAAAAACATTGTCTCCAGAATGCTTCACCTCTTTTGGCAAAAACACCCTCATCTCTAAAAGTATACCTGCAGCTGGGTAAGGGCATTAGGCTGCGAGCTCCTTGGAGGTAGGCTTAGCATCTAGGCTGTCACTCAGATGCAATGCATAGCAGACATCTGCAGAGTAAACACACCTGTGCTGAATGTGCCGCCCACATATCATTATTTGAAATATGCTGTCCCATTGTTTGTCATAAACCATTAAAATATCCCAGTAATTGCTTGTGCATCCAAAGCCTATCTTGAGGCTGCCTAGGAGAGGCAGAAAATCCAGTGTCAGCTCATATATTAGGATCACTGCTAGGAATGTTCAATTCACTAAAGATTTGTTAGGTTCCCGCTATGTCTTTCCAGTATACTAGATGCTATCAGAAAATAAAGGAATTAAATATCATGATTCTTGCCCTTAAGAGGAACTTGTCCATTTCTATCCCCACATTTATGTTCCATTAAAATTATTTTCCAAGGAAACATATCCCTCAATCTTCCACAGTAAGTCACTGCAGCATTTTTATTAGGTAACTCAACTCATAAAAAGGGCAATTCTCATAAATGTTAGGTCTGAACAAACAAGGGACAATAAAGGAGCTAGCAGAGTCATAACATTCAGTAAGCAAGGAAGAAAGCAAGAAGTAGCACTGTAACTAAAATAACAGCTAAGAATGAAGGCACCTTACAAGAGAAGGCAATGGAAAGAAAAACACTGCCTGAGGAAAAAAGTCATCTCTATCTTACGGGTAGTGGACGATTTGTTTCTTTCCTTCTAATCTTCTAATGCCAATTTAGAAGATACCAGATGAAAAAGAGAACTAGATAGGAACTGTGAAGAAATGAGGTGCTGCCTGATTAGCTAGAAATTTACAAAATAAACAAGAATAAAAGGAAATATCTTGCTGAAACCAAGACATCTGCTCTCAATTCTAATTTTGCTGAACAGTTTGACTAAAGGGAGAGGGGTTTTCATCTAAATTAATGGTTAGTATTTACATTTTAATGGAACTTTTTGGAAGGTATAGTAACCAAAATATTTCAGCTATTTCCTTAAGGAAGGAAATAGGAGCTCAATTCATTTCAAAATTCAAAAGCAGGTGAAAATAAGAACCCATTCTCATAAGACCGAACAAAGCAAGCCTATTGAAAAAATCAGTTCAATAGCAAATCAATAACTATTTTTAGATTAGAGATTCTTGACATCCTAAATTATTTCACCCTAATTAAGAGAAAGGAATTAGACATTTTGCCAGAAAAAAACACTTCCAAAAATAACATGCAGTTTAAATGTCTTCAGCTGAAACTCAACTACATCCCAAGGCGTGACTGATTGGCATGCTTTTGTCTCCATCCCCACAATTGTATTCTAAAAGCCAGGACAGCTGGACCTGCTGAAGGATTTGCCTGCCTTGTACTAAGCTACCGGGGATCTATAGTTGCCAATCTGCCACTTTATTTTATCTTTAGGAATGACCTTGACAAGCAGCATTTTTTCCTGTTGATACAGCTTCAGGTTTACCTAATTGAAGAAATACAAAAGATTTCAAGTATGTTAATCTGAGAGTTAAGCTATTTCTCTTGCACATTGATAAATGGCTATTTAACAGTAATTGTCCTATTAACTAGTAATTTTCATAGGATGAGACAATAACATAGTAAAAATTATGTTTCTATAGGAAGCCAAGTATTTTGAAAACTGGTTGTTATAAATCTTCTTTGTGTTTTTCACACAGAAGGTAAGAAGCAAAAGGAAGGAATATTAGTTACCCCTTTCCCACTAATTGTGCAAACAATTCATGCAGAAGTCAAATAATCCTCCCAGTCTTCTGAGTCAGATGCAGACTCACGGAGGCTGAGGTAAATAAACAGAAAGGAGACCTACATATAAGATAGCTTGTTTAGATCAAAGTGAATATGGTTTCAATATTGATAAATAAAAATCTGAATTTCTATTGATAGTTTCCACCTGGCCAATATCGTCCTCTTCTTGAAATTTTAATGCCAATTCAAATATATACCAGAGAGAAAGAGAAAAATGAAATCTACTTGGATTGATATGGAACCCTGAGGCCATAGGTTTGTTATTTATGAAGGCATAACTCCTGGAAAGCAAGTTAATATTTTTGTCTTTTTTTTTGCAGGTGAGAGAACTGAAAGGCAGATGATTCTTTAGCTCTAGGAACCCTGGAGGGAAGCAGAGTGAAACCCTTAGGCTGGACAGTTCGTTAGGTACCACACAGGTGCTCTTAGTCACCCATGGCCCCTTGAAGTTCCTTATTTTCATCATTTCCTGCAAGTCTGAAACCAATAGAGCACAGCCTCAAATAATTCTCAATTTTCTGGCCTGAAATGAAACCTGGAAGAGAATTCGGAGATGGAATCTTCTAATGAGCGTGAAGGCAAGTGAGTCACAAATGGACACAAAGTAGAATGAGCAAAAAATTTCCGTTTTTCTTGTGACTCTTCTTTTTCTTTCTTTCTGAAGACAGGGGTGGTTTACTGCTTAATAGGTTGTAGAATTCAGTACACATCAGAGGAGAGTATTATACTCGCATTTCTAAGCTGAGCACCTGTCTCTCCAGATGAGGTCAACAATCATCACTAGAAAATTCACAGAGTGGGAGGTGACAAATACGAGACTCTAAGACTAATGTAGAGCATAAAGCTTTGTCACTGAGTATTCTGCAAAGTTCCCCTGGAAAGACAGTGAACACAGTGTTCTGGGACCAGGACTTGAGGAAACAGCGCACGTAACAGGAAAAGACTAAAAGGACTACCTTCTGCTTACAAACTCAGAATCAAGTTATTGTTAAGCTATCACAGACATTTCTTTTTGAAATACTGATGCAATTTAAGTGAAATCTCTAACTTCTAGGAGTCCCAAACTGGGAGAATTAATTTGATTAGTCAAGCTAATCTGATGAGGTGACAGAGTATCTGTCACTAACCCAGTGATTGTGTTTATGCTCACTTTCCTGCCGTGTGCTTGCAAAGGAAGCACCGTTGGCTCTGTAATAACTCAGGAAGAACAAATTGTGCCTACCCTTAAGTTGAGGCCGTTAATGTCTTGGCTACAAACGTAACAAGGTGGGTGATACTCCGTCAATTATTTTCATAGCACTCAACACCGTAGCACATATGCTCGTTAGCCTAATGGCCACACAAATGCTTGGAGGATATATGGGTTTTTTACAATATATCAGGGCTGTGTACACCCTGCCATGAAGCCACAGAAAAAATGGAGGCAGAGAAAGGAGAAAGGTAACATGCAAAGTAAATCTGGCAAAGTAGAGAAAACAGGAAGTTTCTAGCATGGTCTGAAGTGGAAGGGGTTAAAAAGGACAGGCGCACACTGGAAACCGATTATTACTTGTCACTGGGAAACCAAAGACATCTTTTGAAAGTTTATACTTCATATTCAGACAGGAATAAGTCTTTTAAAGTAACACTATGAAATGGCTGCCATTTTTACCTGATTTCCTCATGCTGGCTTCAGAATGTTTACACGATCATTATGGAGATTCCACCCATCCCAGACACCAGCATTCAGAAGGGAAGGTAGCTTCCAGATTCCATGAAGACAACCAAAGGACAAGGTGAAAATTCCTGAATTCAAACTGGAATGAGAGAGAGAGATTCAGCTTTCTATATAATTACTTTAAGTTCTACTAACAAACTTCAGAAATTGTAGATTTCAGTCTCTTAGATTAATTTTAATTTCCAATTCCCTTCTCACCACGAAACTCATAAAAAAGTTGTAAACTTCAAACTATTCTAGGACCCAAAGTATCCCATGCTCATTTATTACTCAATAATATTGTTTCCCAAAGCATTTTCCGTGGAACACTGTCCCCCTTCAGTACACAAAATAAAAGATTTCATCTTAAAATAAGAAGTGCTTGAACCCACATAAAGATAAACAATGACCACGAGAATATTAAAAGTTCTGAGAAGATGGCGGAAGAGTAAGACGCGGAGATCACCTTCCTCCCCACAGATACACCAGAAATACATCTAGACGTGGAACAACTCCTACAAAACACCTACTGAACGCTGGCAGAAGACCTCAGACCTCCCCAAAGGCAAGAAACTCCCCCACGTACCTGAGTAGGGCAAAAGAAAAAAGAATAAACAGAGACAAAAGGATAGGGACGGGACCTGCACCAGTGGGAGGAAGCTGTGAAGGAGGAAATGTTTCCACACACTAGAAAGCCCCTTCGCGGGCGGAGACTGCGGGTGGCAGAGTGGGAAAGCTTCGGAGCCGCGGAGGAGAGCACAGCAACAGGGATGCGGAGGACAAAGCGGGGAGATTCCCGCACAGACGGTCGGTGCCGACCAGCACTCACCAGCCCGAGAGGCTTGTCTGCTCACCTGCCGGGGTGGGCAGCGCTGGGAGCTGAGGCTCGGGCTTCAGTCGGAGCGCCGGGAGAGGACTGGGGTTGGAGGCGTGAACACAGCCTGAAGGGGCTAGTGCGCCACGACTAGCCGGGAGGGAGTCCGGGAAACGGTCTGGAGCTGCCGAAGAGACAAGAGACTTTTTCTTCCCTCTTTGTTTCCTGGTGCGCGAGGAGAAGGGATTAAGAGCGCTGCTTAAAGGAGCTCCAGAAACGGGCGCGAGCCGCGGCTAAAAGCGCGCACCCCAGAGACGGGCATGAGACGCTAAGGCTGCTGCTGCCGCCACCAAGAAGCCTGTGTGCGAGCACAGGTCACTCTCCACACCCCCCTTCCGGGGAGCCTGCGCAGCCCGCCACTGCCAGGGTCCCGTGATCCACGGACAACTTCCCCGGGAGAACGCACGCACGGCGCGCCTCACGCTGGTGCAACGTCATGCCGGCCTCTGCCGCCGCAGGCCCGCCCCGCACGCCGTGCCCCTCCCTCCCCCACGGCCTAAGTGAGCCAGAGGCCCCGAAGCAGCTGCTCCTTTAACCCGGTCCTGCTTGAGCACAGAACAGACGCCCGCCCTACACGCAGAGGCGGGGCCAAATCCAAAGCTGAGCACCTGGGAGCTGTGAGAACGAAGAAGAGCAAGGGAAATCTCTCCCAGCAGCCTCAGAAGCAGCGGATTAAAGCTCCACAATCAACTTGATGTACCCTGCAGCTGTGGAATACATGAATAGTCAACGAATCATCCCAAATTGAGGAGATGGGGTTTGAGAGCAAGATTTATGATTTTTTCCCCTTTTCCTCTTTTTGTGAGTGTGTATGTGTATGCTTCTGTGTGAGATTTTGTCTGTATAGCTTTGCTTCCACCATTTGTTCTAGGGTTCTATCCGTCCGTTTTTGTTTTTGTTTTTTTAATTTTTTTCTTAATAATTATTTTTTATTTTAATAACTTTATTATACTTTAGCTTATTTTATTTTACTTTATCTTCTTTCTTTTTTCCTTCCTTCCCTCCTTCCTTCCTTCCTCCCTCCCTTCTTTCTTTCCTTCTTTCTTTCTTTCTTCCTTTCTTTCTTCCTACTTCTACTAATTCTTTCTTTCTACTTTTTCTCCCTCTTATTCTGAGCCATGTGGATGAAAGGCTCTTGGTGCTGCAGCCAGGAGTCAGTGCTGTGCCTCTGAGGTGGGAGAGCCAACTTCAGGACACTGGTCCACAAGAGACATCCCAGCTCCACATAATATCAAACGGCGAAAATCTCCCAGAGATCTCCATCTCAACACCAGCATCCAACTTCACTCAACGACCAGCAAGCTACAGTGCTGGACACCCTATGCCAAACAACTAGCAAGACAGGAACACAACCCCACACATTAGCAGAGAGGCTGCCTCAAATCATAATAAATCCACAGACACCCCAAAACACACCACCAGACGTGGGCCTGCCCACCAGAGAGACAAGATCCAGCCTCATCCACCAGAACACAGGCACTAGTCCCCTCCACCAGGAAACCTACACAACCCACTGAACCAACCTTAGCCACTGGGGACAGACACCAAAAAAAAAACGGGAACTACGAACCTGCAGCCTGCAAAAAGGAGACCCTAAACACAGTAAGATAAGCAAAATGAGAAGACAGAAAAACACACAGCAGATGAAAGAGCAAGATAAAAACCCACCAGACCTAACAAATGAAGATGAAATAGGCAGTCTACCTGAAAAAGAATTCAGAATAATGATAGTAAAGATGATCCAGGGGGCGGAGGGGAAGATGGCAGAAGAGTAAGACACGGAGATCACCTTCCTCCCCACAGATACACCAGAAATACATCTACACATGGAACAACTCCTACAGAACACCTACTGAACGCTGGCAGAAGACCTCAGACCTCCCAAAAGTCAAGAAACTCCCCCACATACCTGGGTAGGGCAGAAGAAAAAAAGAAAAAACAGAGACAAAAGAATAAGGACGGGACCTGCACCAGTGGGAGGGAGCTGTGAAGGAAGAAAGGTTTCAACACACCAGGAAGCCCCTTCGCGGGCGGAGACTGCAGGAGGCGGAAGGGGGAGCTTCGAAGCCGCAGAGGGGGGAAGCTTTGGAGCCGCGGAGGAGAGCACAGCAACAGGGGTGCAGAGGGCAAAGCGGGGAGATCCCGCACCGAGGATCGGTGCCAACCGGCACTCACCAGCCCGAGAGGCTTGTCTGCTCACCCACCGGGGCGGGCGGGGCTGCGAGCTGAGGCTCGGGCTTTAGTCGGAGCGCCGGGAGAGGACTGGGGTTGGCTGCGTGAACACAGCCTGAAGGGGTTAGTGCACCACGACTAGCCGGAAGGGAGTCCGGGAAAAGGTCTGGAGCTGCAGAAGAGGCAAGAGACTTTTTCTTCCCTCTCTGTTTCCTGGTGCGCGAGGAGAGGGGTTTAAGAGCGCTGCTTAAAGGAACTCCAGAGACACGTGCGAGCCGCGGCTAAAAACGCGGACCCCAGAGACGGGAGCGAGCCGTGGCTAAAAGCGCAAACCCCAGAGACGGGCGCGAGCCGCGGCTAAAAGCGCGGACCCCAGAGACGGGCGGGAGACGCTAAGGCTGCTGCTGCTGCCGCCACCAAGGGGCCTGTGTGCGAGCACAGGTCACAATCCACACCCCTCTTCCAAGGAGCCTGTGCAGCCCGCCACTGCCAGGGTCCAGGGATCCAGGGACAACTTCCCCGGGAGAACGCACGGTGGGCCTCAGGCTGGTGCAACTTCACGCCGGCCTCTGCCGCCGCAGGCCCGCCCGCACTACGTGCCCCTCCCTCCACCCCCCCCCCCCCGCCTGGGTGAGGCAGAGCCCCCGAATCAGCGGCTCCTTTAACCCCGTCCTGTCTGAGCAAAACACAGATGCCCTACAGCGACCTACATGCAGAGGCGGGGCCAAATCCAAAGCTGAGCCCCTGTGAGCTGTGAGAACAAAGAAGAGAAAGGGAAATCTCTCCCAGCAGCCTCAGAAACAGCGGATTAAAGCTCCACAATCAACTTGATGTACCCTGCATCTGTGGAACACATGAATAGACAATGAATCATCCCAAATTGAGGAGGTGGACTTTGAGAGCAAGATTTATGATTTTTACCCCTTTTCCTCTTTTTGTGAGTGTGTATGCTTCTGTGTGAGATTTTGTCTGTATAGCTTTGCTTCCACCATTTGTCCTAGGGTTCTGTCTGGTTTTTTTTTAATTTTTTTCTTAATAATTAATTTTAATAACTTTATTATACTTTACCTTCTTTCTTTCTTTCTTTTTTCTTTCTTTCTTTCCTTCCTTCCTTCCTTCCTTCCCTCCTTTAGACAACGAATCATCCCAAATTGAGGAGGTGGACTTTGAGAGCAAGATTTATGATTTTTTTCCCCTTTACTTCTCTCTGTGAGGGTGTATGTGTATGCTTCTGTGTAAGATTTTGTCTGTATAGCTTTGCTTCTATCATTTGTCCTAAGGTTCTATCCGTCCCTTTTTTCTTTCTAAATAATTATTTTTTAATTTAATAACTTTATTATACTTTATTTTATTTTACTGTATCTTCTTTCTTTCTTTCTTTTTTCCTTCCTTCCCTCATTCCTTCCTTCCTTCCTCCCTCCCTCCCTCCTTTCTTTCTTTCCTTCATTCTTTCTTTCTTTCTTCCTTCCTTCCTTCCCTCCTTTCTCTCTCTCATTCTTTCTTTCTTTCTTCCTACTTCTACTAATTCGTTCTCTCTACTTTTTCTCCCTTTTATTCTGAGCAGTGTGGATGAAAGGCTCTTGGTGCTGCAGCCAGGAGTCAGTGCTGTGCCTCTGAGGTGGGAGAGCCAACTTCAGGACACTGGTCCACAAGGACTTCCCAGCTCCACATAATATCAAATGGTGAAAATCTCCCAGAGATCTCCATCTCAACACCAGCACCCAACTTCACTCAACGACCAGCAAGCTACAGTGCTGGACACCCTATGCCAAACAACTAGCAAGACAGGAACACAACCCCACACATTAGCAGAGAGGCTGCCTCAAATCATAAGTCCACAGACACCACAAAACACACCACCAGACGTGGACCTGCCCACTAGAGAGACAAGATGCATTCTCATCCACAAGAACACAGGCACTAGTCCCCTTCACCAGGAAGCCTACGCAACCCACTGAACCAACCTTAGCCACTGGGGACAGATATCAAAAACAACGGGAACTTCGAACATGCAGCCTGCAAAAAGGAGACCCCAAACACAGTAAGATAAGCAAAATGAGAAGACAGAAAAACACACAGCAGGTGAAGGAGCAAGATAAAAACCCACCAGACCTAACAAATGAAGAGGAAACAGGCAGTCTACCTGAAAAAGAATTCAGAATAATGATAGTAACGATGATCCAAAATCTTGGAAATAGAATGGACAAAATGCAAGAAACATTTAACAAGGACCTAGAAGAACTAAAGATGAAACAAACAACGATGAACAACACAATAAATGAAATGAAAAAGACTCTAGATGGGATCAATAGCAGAATAATTGAGGCAGAAGAACGGATAAGTGACCTGGAAGATAAAATAGTGGAAATAACTTCTGCAGAGCAGAATAAAGAAAAAAGAATGAAAAGAACTGAGGACAGTCTCAGAGACCTCTGGGACAACATTAAATGCAACAACATTCGAATTATAGGGGTTCCAGAAGAAGAAGAGAAAAAGAAAGGGACTGAGAAAATATTTGAAGAGATTATAGTTGAAAACTTCCCTAATATGGGAAAGGAAATAGTTAATCAAGTCCAGGAAGCACAGAGAGTCCCATAGAGCATAAATCCAAGGAGAAATATGCCAAGACACATATTAATCAAATTATCAACAATTAAATACAAAGAAAACATATTAAAAGCAGCAAGGGAAAAACAACAAATAACACACAAGGGAATCCCCATAAGGTTAACAGCTGATCTTTCAGCAGAAACTCTGCAAGCCAGAAGGGACTGACAGGACATATTTAAAGTGATGAAGGAGAAAAACCTGCAACCAAGATTACTCTACTCAACAAGGATCTCATTCAGATTTGATGGAGAAATTAAAACCTTTACAGACAAGCAAAAGATGAGAGAGTTCAGCACCACCAAACCAGCTTTACAACAAATGCTAAAGGAACTTCTCTAGGCAAGAAACACAAGAGAAGGAAAAGACCTACAATAACAAACTCAAAACAATCAAGAAAATGGGAATAGGAACATACATATTGATAATTACCTTAAATGTAAATGGACTAAATGCTCCCACCAAAAGACACAGATTGGCTGAATGGATACAAAAATAAGACCCATAAAAGGCTGTCTACAGGAGACCCACTTCAGACCTAGAGACACATACAGACTGAAAGTAAGGGGATTGAAAAAGATATTCCATGCAAATGGAAACCAAAAGAAAGCTGGAGTAGCAATTCTCATATCAGACAAAATAGACTTCAAAATAAAGACTATTAGAAGAGACAAAGAAAGACACTACATAATGATCAAGGGATAGATCCAAGAAGAAGATATAACAATTGTAAATATTTGTGCACCCAACATAGGAGCACCTCAATACATAAGGCAAATACTAACAGCCATAAAAGGGGAAATCGACAGTAACACATTCATAGTAGGGGACTTAAACACCCCACTTTCACCCATGGACAGATCATCCAAAATGAAAATAAATAAGGAAACACATGCTTTAAATGATATATTAAACAAGATCGACTTAATTGATATTTATAGGACATTCCATCCAAAACCAACACAATACACATTTTCCTCTAGTGCTCATGGAACATTCACCAGGATAGATCATATCTTGGGTCACAAATCAAGCCTTGGTAAATTTAAGAAAATTAAAATTGTATCAAGTATCTTTTCCAACCACAATGCTATGAGACTAGATATCAATTACAGGAAAAGATCTGTAAAACACACAAACACATGGAGGCTAAACAATACACTACTTAATAACTAAGTGACCAATGAAGAAATCAAAGAGGAAATAAAAAAATACCTAGAAACAAATGACAATGGAGACACAACGACCCCAAACCCATGGGATGCAGCAAAAGCAGTTCTAAGAGAGACGTTTATAGCAATACAATCCTACCTTAAGAAACAGGAAACATCTCGAATAAACAACCTAACCTTGCCCCTAAAGCTATTAGAGAAAGAAGAACAAAAAATCCCCAAAGTTAGCAAAAGGAAAGAAATCATAAAAATCAGATCAGAAATAAATGAAAAAGAAATGAAGGAAATGAGACCTAAGATCAATAAAACTAAAAGCTGGTTCTTTTCGAAAATAAACAAAATAGATAAACCATTAGCCAGACTCATCAAGGAAAACAGGGAGAAGACTCAAATCAATAGAATTAGAAATGAAAAAGGAGAAGTAAAAATTGACACGCAGAAATACAAAAGATCATGAGAGATTACTACAAGCAACTCTATGCCAATAAAATGGACAACCTGGAAGAAATGGACAAATTCTTAGAAATGCACAACCTGCCAAGACTGAATCAGGAAGAAATAGAAAATATGAACAGACCAATCACAAGCACTGAAATTGAAACTGTGAATAAAAATCTTCCAACAAAAAAATGTCCAGGACCACCAGGTGAGTTCTATCAAACATTTAGAGAAGAGCTAACACCTATCCTTCTCAAACTCTTCCAAAATATAGCAGAGGGATGAACACTCCCAAACTCATTCTAAGAGGCCACCATCACCCTGATACCAAAACCAGACAAGGATGTCACAAAGAAAGAAAATACAGGCCAATATCACTGATGAACATAGATGCAAAAATCCTCAACAAACTACTAGCAAACAGAATCCAACAGCACATTAAAAGGATCATACACCATGATCAAGTGGGGTTTATTCCAGGAATGCAAGGATTCTTCAATATACGCAAATCAATCAACGTGATACACCATATTAACAAATTGTAGGAGAAAAACCATATGATCATCTCAATAGATGCAGAGAAAGCTTTTGACAAAATTCAACACCCATTTATGATAAAATCCCTGCAAAAAGTAGGCATAGAGGGAACTTTCCTCAACATAATAAAGGCCATATATGACAAACGCACGGCCAGCATCGTCCTCAATGGTGAAAACCTGAAAGGATTTCCACTAAGATCAGGAACAAGACAAGGTTCCCCACTCTCACCACTCTTATTCAACATAGATTTGGAAGTTTTAGCCACAGCAATCAGAGAAGAAAAGGAAATAAAAGGAATCCAAATCGGAAAAGAAGAAGTAAAGCTGTCGCTGTTTGCAGATGGCATGATACTATACATAGAGAATCCTAAAGATGCTACCAGAAAACTACTAGAGCTAATCAATGAAATTGGTAAAGTTGCAGGATACAAAATTAATGCACAGAAATCTCTGGCATTCCTATACACTAATGATGAAAAATCTGAAAGTGAAAACACTCCCATTTACCATTGCAACAAAAAGAATAAAATATCTATGAAAGAAATTAAAGATGATACAAATAGATGGAGAAATATACCATGTTCTTGGATTGGAAGAATCAACATTGTGAAAAATGACTCTACTACCCAAAGCAATCTACAGATTCAATGCAATCCCTATCAAACTATAAATGGCATTCTTCACAGAATTAGATCAAAAATTTTTACAATTTATATGGAAACATAAAAGACCCCGAATAGCCAAAGCAATCTTGAGAACGAAAAACGGAGCTGGAGGAATCAGGCTCCCTGACTTCAGACTATACTCCAAAGCTACAGTAATCAAGACAGTATGGTACTGGTACAAAAACAGAAATATAGATCAATGGAACAGGATAGAAAGTCCAGAGATAAACCCACACACATATGGTCACCTTATCTTTGATAAATGAGGCAAGAATATACAATGGAGAAAAGACAGCCTCTTCAGTAAGTGGTGCTGGGAAAACTGGACAGCTACATGTGAAAGAATGAAATTAGAACACTCCCTAACACCATATAAAAAACAAACTCAAAATGGATTAAAGACCTAAATGTAGGTCCAGACACTATCAAACTCTTAGAGGAAAAAATAGACAGAACACTCTATGACATAAATCACAGCAAGATCCTTTTTGACCCACCTCCTAGAGAAATGGAAATAAAAACAAAAATAAACAAATGGGACCTAATGAAACTTCAAAGCTTTTGCACAGCAAAGGAAACCATAAACAAGTTGAAAGGACAACCCTCAGAATGGGATAAAATATTTGCAAATGAAGCAACTGACAAAGGATTAATCTCCAGAATTTACAAGCAGCTCATGCAGTTCAGTATCAAAAAAACACACAACCCAATCCAAAAATGCGCAGAAGACCTAAATAGACATTTCTCCAAAGAAGATATACAGATTGTCAACAAACACATGAAAGAATGCTCAACATCACTAATCATAAGAGAAATGGAAATCAAAACTACAATGAGGTATCACCTCACTCCAGTTAGAATGGCCATCAAAAAATCTAGGAACAATAAATGCTGGAGAGGGTGTGGAGAGAAGGGAACCCTCTTGCCCTGTTGGTGGGAATGTAAATTGATACAGCCACTATGGAGAACAGTAGGGAGGTTCTTTAAAAAACTAAAAACAGAATTATCATACAACCCAGCAATCCCACTACTGGGCATATACCCTGAGAAAACTATAATTCAAAAAGAGTCACGTACCACAATGTTCATTGCAGCTCTGTTTACAATAGCCGGGACATGGAAGCAACCTAAGTGTCCATCAACAGATGAATAGATAAGAAGATGTGACACATATATACAGTGGAATATTACTCAGCCATAAAAAGAAATGAAATTGAGTTATTTTTAGTGAGGTGGATGGACATACAGTCTGTCATACAGAGTGAAGTAAGTCAGAAAGAGAAAAACAAATACCGTATACTAACACATTTATACGGAATCTTAAAAATAAAAAGGTTCTGAAGAATCTAGGGGCAGGACAGGAATAAAGATACAGATGTAGGGAATGGACTTGAGGATACGGGGAGGGGGAAGGGTAAGCTGGGACGAAGTGAGAGAGTCACATGGACATATATATACTACCAAATGTAAAATAGATAGCTAGTGGGAAGCAGCTGCATCGCACGGGGAGATCAGTTCTGTGCTTTGTGACCACCTAGAGGACTGGCATAGGGAGGATGGGAGGGAGACGCAAGAGGGAGTAGATATGGGAATATATGTATATGTATAGCTGATTCACTTTGTTATAAAGCAGAAACTAACACACCATTGTAAAGCAATTATACTCCAATAAAGATGTTTAAAAAAAAGTGAATGTAAATGTACCTTATATATTATGATATTGCTTATATAAGTTAAATTTTCCAAAGTACAGTGAGGAAAACTTTTTTACTCAACAAGCAACAAAGGAAAACAGAAAAATTCCTAAACTATTTTGCACTTATTTACTTGTATGAATTCCTAAATATCTCACAACTTGGTCCAGAGAACAATGAAAGAAAAACATGATCAGGAAAAAGAAAAAAATCTTATTCCTGGAGGTGCTCTCATATCCCAGCTTGGTGTCCTAAATGCCCCTGGCAAATGGCTTCCTATATAATTCCCATTTAAATGCGATCCTGATTTTTCAACCAAGTAAAATACTCAACAAGAAACCCTCCTTTTAACTCCACAAGAGAGAACAATAAAATCCTTGGCTATCACTATAAAACATATAATTAACTATCTACTGTGTCTTATCAAGTTCCTGTGCTGAACTAACTGCAATGACTTTATTGGTTCCTAAATTGCCTGTTTCTCCCTCTTTTTGCCATTCATCATTACCCTTTGTCACCTTATTTGTTGTAGCCAATTTAACTCATTGATTTTCATTGTAAAGGCTACAATACTGCCAGCAATTTGGGACTTTCACAGGTTAGGCTAATACATGTTAACTGCCATCACTGTCAGCTTTATAGTTGAGAATACAAGTTACAACCTTTTTATTCTGGATATGTCTGTTAAGGAAGGGACTAGACCAGTAAACAAAAAACGTTTGAGGCCCATACTTTCTAAGTAAGTTGGCACTCTGAACATGTGCTATTTTGTTTAAAGGACCTGGAAACATGGATTTAATTTTAATACTAATCCAGCATTCAACCAACAATCTTTGAGCACCTGTCAAGAACCAGGTCTCTTGCCCAGAAGTAGTTTACAATTCATTGGTTCTGATTACTAAATAAGATTTAAAAAAATAAGTGCTCAAGTGTAGGTTTATATACAACCCATACTACCAGTTAAATCAGAAACTACACTGGGATTGAGATCCTTACACTATATTCTTAAAAGCTTATCATTCACAGAGTCTGAAAAATCAAGACCAAGATGCTATAACATCTAAGGGTTCTCTGAAATCCAAAACTCACCACTGTTATAATGGAGTCCAGATATCTACTCCATGTACTAGAACTCACAATGAATAAAGTTGATAGGGAGGAGGGAAGGAAGGGAGAAAGTGAGGAAGGGAGGGAGGGGAAGGAAAGAATAAAAAAAGAAAGAAAGAGAGAGAGAGAGAAAGAAAGGAAGGAAGAAAGAAAAGAAAGAAAGGAAAAGAAAGAAAAGAAAAGAAAGAAAGAAAGGGAGAAGGAGGGAGGGAAGGGGAGGGAGGAATGTAGGAAGGACTATTCTTTTTTTCTTAAAGCTAGTCCTTTTCTGAATAATTACTGGTTTTCTTAAAAATTATTTAAAATATCTTGCTAATTGTAGCTTACATTTAACACAAAACATTTCATTGTTTTCCTAACTTATGGAAATAATGTTTAAGATAAAATGCCTTGAAGCTAAAAATGGCACCTTGGCTATACTCTTTGGAAGTTATAGCAGAGGACTGGTACATACAGAGATCAAAGAAAAATATTGATTTTTAATGAATTATTTATTTAAACAATTTTTAAAGATATATTAACAGGGCACTATGATAGTGGTTGTTATCTTCCAGGAAACAGAAATGCAAATATTTCATATTTAACAGAAAAATCCCTTGAAGATTTTTTTCAAGACATCAGGTTTTCAGAAATTGCTGTGAATCCAAAAATGACAGAGGTTGTAGGTCATATATTGTCACACTGTAATTGCCCCTTCCTCCTTTGTGCTGGCTAATTATTGCTCCACTATATTAATAACCCCTGAGGAGAAACACAGTTTAATCAAGAAAGTTTGGAAGGAATTTGGTGAACCTAAATATGATACCAGAAAACAATTTATTTCAGCCATCAGTGTATCTCAAAAAAATAACTGTCTTGACACTGTCAGTAATCACTTATTAAAATGTAAGTTCCTTAAAGATTATTGATCTTTTTACATCTAGGATTTAGCATGGTGCTGGGCACATATTTGATGCTGAAAAATTTTAGTGAAGGAAGTGACTTAAAGGGATAACATAGACTTTGGAGAAAATACCCTCCTTTTAGATGAGCTGGGAATTAGAGATATGGTGAACTTAATTTATTCAATACCCAATTATTGAATGACTTATATGAATCTGGCACAGTTGCAGGTGCAAAGGACACAGCAGTGAGCAAAATCTATAAAAATCCTTGTCATTCTGAAGCTTACATCTGAGTGGGAGGGAGACAAAATATAAATATTTGTTCATGTTAACATTCAGCAGAATTGGTATACTCTCGTGCATAACTGTGATTGCTTTTCTTTACTCAGCATTTATTCATACAGTTATGTACTGGTCCAGCCACGTGTTTACCGTGCCAGCTTTGTGTCAGACACTGTGCAATGTTGTAGGTGTTCTCAGCTAAGAAACAGACCCTATGCTTAGGAAGGTCACGGGCTATTGGGAAAGCAGTTACTGCACATGAAACACAGAAATGATTACAGTAAAGTATTCTATCTGCCATAATGAAAGAATGCACAAGGTTCTGTAGAAATCTGGGGAAGTCAAGGAAAATTTAAAGAGGATGTTTGTTTTAAAGTAAGGTTTGCAGATCAAGTAGAAAGAAAATGGAGCTGAGGAATGAGTGGGGGATCCTGAAAACAAAGGGAATGGCAGATACAAAAAGCCAGTATCATAAGAGAACATGTGAACACAAATGTAGAGTATCAGAGGAGAAAACAGTCAACCAAACTTAGGCTCAAATCTTTGCACTTCCACTTACAAGTTAGGCAAGTTACTTTAATTCTCTAAAACTCAGTTTCCTCGCCTGCAAAACTGGGATTATTATGCCCATTCACATGACTGTTGTGACAATTAAATAAAACACTATTTCCAATTTCAAGCATAGTATCTAAAATATGGTAAGTGCTCAATAGTGTTAATTCACCTATCTTTCCCTCATAACACTAAGAAAATCATTGAATAATTTCTATCATAAAGACATGACATCCTACAATCAGGTAGCATTTTTGAGGATGGTTTTGAAGAAAGCAGTATTTAGGAGAGGATAGCATTCATGAAAGAAAATGAATGTTTGAACATAAAGAGAGGAAGGGGCGGAGATTGAAGATATGTGAGAGGTGGAATGACAGAACATAGTAATCAAATAAATTGGGAAAATGAGAGAGACGTGGGGTCTCAAAAGACCACAAAGTTGGCTGCTTAGAAAACTGGATTGATGGTAGAAAATATACATAGTTAATTTAGGAGATTGACATCATGAGATCAATTCTGGAAAAGCTGATTTTGAGGCACCTGTGGGATACTTTTATGGATTCAATACAAACATAACCAATAGATATTTGAGAGTAAAAAATGATATTTAGACTTTGCAATTATTAATAAAATTAAATTCTAAGGTATAAAAGATAAAAATAAAATTCTAAGGTGTAGATAGTGTCATCTAGGGCAATGGATTCTGAATGTTTTAATTATTTCCAGCTGCCACAGGTAAGAAGGTATTTTCCTTATTCCAATTACGTTGAACTTATTCTATGATCCTAGTTGGGTGCATTGTAAGTCAGAAGCACTCATTTAATAAGATGGGTTAAATTTGTTGGCTAAAGGGAAGCTCACAGCTTCTTTCAGCCCCTTCCTTCCCACATTCATGTCACCTCCAGTCTACCTTTAAGGACTTCCGAGTTAAGACTGTTTTATTAGCCTTGTTTTGAAGGTGGAGGTCAAGAAGCATGTTGTTGGCTGGCCCTCCTACACTTCAGAGCACTGACGGTGCTGGACACCAGAGCAACTCTTGTTCTACATGGTCCTTTCTCTTAGGGTGATGCTCTCTTCTCCAATCCAGCTGATTAAGCTGAAGGTAGCACCTCGAGAAAGGTATACCAAGTAAGAAAAATCTGGGCTGGTGACCCAATCACTACTCCCTCACTCAGTTCTGAGCTCCCTTCCACTTTCCACTGATGAGTGTACTCTGGATTGGGAGTCCCTTGCATAAATTGTGTAAGAACAAGTCTTTCAGTTTGAGCTCAGACTGAAATTATAGGTATTTTGACTGACTTACATTCTATTACTGAGGCTAACATAGCCTAAGGAAAGGAATGTTCCATAGGTGCCGCCAAAATCCCTCTGGGTTGAGCAAAGCCCAGTAAATCATAACAGGTACTTGAACTTGCTTTTTCCTCTATGGGAACTATGTGAAGGAAGAATTCAGATAGTCCCAGAGCTATGGCCCAATTCCATCCTAATACAACCCCAATATCCCCTTTTCCCCAGTTGGTTATGGATTATCTGAACATGAAACCCATCCAAATTATCCATTGAGATTTTTACATGTAAAATTTCAGTGGATTCTGCTTTTAATTCATGTACATGGAAGATGTACATAGTGAGACACCATGACATCATTCCTCAAGTTCAAGAAAGAATTAGTTTAAAAGAATGCTGCAATTGAGAGTACTGTAATCAGATTGCTACTTTGGACTATGTCAATTATAGCAGCTTCTTCAGGTTCATGTCACAAATCATTATCCTCAGCAAACTGGAGCTGACTTAAAAACAGAAAGTCACTTATCTGCACTAACCCTAGGACTTTAAATTGGAGTAAAAGTGAATGTTCAGAATTTAGAAACAAATTTTAGCCTTAAAAACAACCCCAAGTTATTGAACATGGTCTATGGTAAGCATTTCGGTCTCTACTCCTTTTTCTAGAGTTAGAATAAACAGTGCAACCAGTGAGTAACCTAAAGTTATAGTACAGATTCTTATGTTTATATTCTAATAAGACTGTCAAACCTTTATGGTTGCTACTCCTTCTCACTTGAATACTGTTCCCACTCTATGTTCTGCCATCTCCAACATATGCAACCAACAAACTGAAGAACAATGATAAGGCCCAAGGTTCAGCCTAACTACCTAATGAATAAAAGATATTTCCCAAATTGGTGTATAAGGAAAAAATACAAAAATTAAATTAAATTTCTTCTTGGGCTTTCATTGTTATCTCTAAAATAATTAACCTCAGAAGAAATGCTGACCTCAATTCTAAATTTAAGCTCTCCTTCAATATTAGTCAAATGGATAGAAACAATGGTCATGGCTAATTGTTAATATTAGTTGAGTTCTACCATATGCTAAGCATGCTCCAAGCGCCTTAGTTATGCTATCATCATGGTGACTATAGTTAACAATAGTGTATTGTATATTTGAAAGTTCCTAAGAGAGAGTAGATCTTAAAAGTTCTCATCATAAGAAAAAAAATTGTAACTGTGTGTGGTGATAGATGTTAACTAAAATCATTGTGGCAATCATTTTGCAAAATATACATATATCAAATCATTATGCTGCAATCCTAAGACTAATGCAATATCAAGTGTACCTCAATTAAAAAATTAAAAAATTTTTAAAGGTACTATCTCACTTATCTTTAACAGTCCTTTGACATAGTTGGAGTTATCATCTGCATTTACACAGTGAGGTGCCTGGTGGCTTACAAATCTGGTTATTATTAAGCAATCTGACATTTAAAGCTACACTCTAATTATTTTACATTATATATGTGTTTAAAAAAATACATTTCATCTAATTTCACCTCATTGAGAATTTCTATTGTCTCCTTGAAGGACAAATTTCCAAACAACAAGGCAATATTTCATTGTTGTAAATAATGATTAAAACGTTGAGAGAGGAGACATTAGGAAATAATTCATCGGGCTTCCATGGTGGCACAGTGGTTGAGAGTCCGCCTGCCGATGCAGGGGACATGGGTTTGTGCCCCGGTCCGGGAAGATCCCACATGCCGCGGAGCAGCTAGGCCTGTGAGCCATGGCCGCTGAGCCTGCGTGTCCGGAGCCTGTGCTCCGCAACGGGAGAGGCCACAACAGTGAGAGGCCCGCGTACTGCAAAAAACAAAAAATAAACAAACAAACAAAAAAACAAAGAAATAATTCATCTTTTAGATTCTAACAATGAAAGTAGCAAGGCCTGCAATTTAATAACCCTCATCAGAAATTCTCAAATTTGACAGAGACCTTCAAGATGGCGGAAGAGTAAGACGTGGAGATCACCTTCCTCCCCACAAATACATCAGAAATACATCTACATGTGGAACAACCCCTACAGAACACCTACAGAACGCTGGCAGAAGACCTCAGACCTCCCAAAAGGCAGGAAAATCCCCATGTACCTGGGTAGGGCAAAAGAAAAAAGAAAAAACAGAAACAAAAGAATAGGGAGGGACCTGCACCAGTGGGAGGGAGCTGTGAAGGGGGAAAAGTTTTCACACAGTAGGAAGCCCCTTCACTGGCGGATGGCAGGTGGCTGGGGGGAAAGCTTCAGAACCACGGAGGAGAGCGCAGCCACAGGGGTGCAGAGGGCAAAGCGGAGAGATTCCCGCACAGAGGATCGGTGCCGACCAGCACTCACCAGCCCGAGAGGCTTGTCTGCTCACCTGCCAGGGCGGGCGGGGGCTGGGAGCTGAGGCTTGGGCTTCGGAGGTCGGATCCCAGGGAGAGGACTAGGGTTGGCTGCGTGAACACAGCCTGAAGGGGCTAGTGTGCCACAGCTAGCCGGGAGGGAGTCCAGGAGAAAGTCTGGAGCTCCTGAAAGGCAAGAGACTTTTTCTTCCCTCTTTGTTTCCTGGTGTGCAAGGAGAGGGGATTAAGAGCGCTGCTTAAAGGAGCTCCAGAGACGGGAGCGAGCCGCGGCTAAAAGCGCGGACCCCAGAGACATGCGTGAGACCCTAAGGCTGCTGCTGCAGCCACCAAGAAGCCTGTGTGCAAGCACAGGTCACTCTCCACACCTCCCTTCCCGGGAGCCTGTGCAGCCCACCACTGCCAGGGTCCCGTGATCCAGGGACAACTTCCCTGGGAAAACGCACGGCGCGCCTCAGGCTGTTGCAATGTCATGCTGGCCTCTGCTGCCGCAGGCTCGCCCCAAATTCTGTACCCCTCCCTGCCCCTGGCCTGAGTGAGCCAGAGCCCCCTAATCAGCTGCTCCTTTAACTCCATTGTGTCTGGGCGGGAACAGATGCCCTCAGGCAACTTACACTCAGAGACAGTGTGAAATCCAAAGCTGAACCCCTGTAGCTGTGCGAACAAAGAAGAGAAAGGGAAATCTCTACCAGCAGCCTCAGGAGCAGCGGATTAAATCTCCACAATCAGCTTGATGTACCCTGCATCTGTGGAATATCTGAATAGACAACAAATCATCCCAAATTGAGATGGTGTAGTTTGGGAGCAACAATATATATATATATTCCTTTTTCTCTTTTTCGGAGTGTGTATGTGTATGCTTCTGTGGGTAATTTTGTCTGTATAGCTTTGCTTTTACCATTTCTCCTAGCATTCTCTCTGCCCGTTTTTTGTTTTTTTTTTTCTTTTTAGTATAGTTTTTAGAGCTTCTTATCATTGGTGGATTTGTTTTTTGGTTTGGTTGCTCTCTTCTTTCTTTCTTTCTTTTTATTATTTTTTAATTTCTTTATTTTTAATAATTATTTTTTATTTTAATAACTTTTTATTTTATATTATTTTATTTTTCTTTCTTTCTTTCTTTATTCTCCCTTTTCTTCTGAGCCATGTGGATGACAGGTTCTTGGTGCTCCAGCTGGGTGTCAGGCCAGGGCCTCTCAGGTGGGAGAGCTGAGTTCAGGACACTGATCCACCAGAGAACTCCCAGCTCCACATATATCAAATGGCAAAAATCTCTCAGAGATCTCCATCTCAACACCAAGACCCAGCTCCACTCAACGACCAGCAAGCTACAGTGCAGGACACCCTGGCCAAAAAACTAGCAACACAGGAACACAACACCACCCACTAGCAGAAAGGCTGCCTAAAATCATAATAAGGTCACAGACATCCCAAAACACACCACTGGATGTGGACCTGCACACCAGAGAGACAAGATCCAGCCTCATCAACCAGAACACAGGCACTAGTCCCCTCCACCAGGAAGCCTACACAACCCACTAAACAAACCTTACCCACTGGGGGAAAAACGAAAAACAACAGGAACTATGAACCTGCAGCCTGCAAAAAGGAGACATCAAACACAGTAAGTTAAGCAAAATGAGAGGACAAAAAAACCCACAGCAGATGAAGGAGCAAGGTAAACACCCACCAGACCAAACAAATGAAGAGGAAATAGGCAGTCTACCTGAAAAAGAATTCAGAGTAATGATAGTAAAGATGATCCAAAATCTTGAAAATAAAATGGAGAAATACAAGAAATGTTTAACAAGGACCTAGAAGAACTAAAGAGCAAGCAAGCAATGATGAACAGCACAATAAATGAAATTAAAAATTCTCTAGAAGGAATCAATAGCAGAAAAACTGAGGCAGAAGAACGGATAAGGAACCTGGAAGATAAAATAGTGGAAATAACTACTGCAGAGCAGATTAAAGAAAAAAGAATGAAAAGCATTGAGGACAGTCTCAGAGACATCTAGGACAACATTAAACACACCAACATAAGAATTACAGAGGTCCCAGAAGAAGAAGAGAAAATGAAAGGGACTGAGAAAATATTTGAAGAGCCCATAGTTGAAAACTTCCCTAATATGGGAAAGCAAATAGTTAATAAAGTCCAGGAAGCACAGAGAGTCCCATACAGCATAAATCCAAGGAAATATGCAAGGAAATACAAAGAAAAAATATTAAAAGCAGCAAGGTAAAACAAACAAAAAACATACAAGGGAATCCCCATAAGGTTAACAGCTGATCTTTCAGCAGAAAATCTGCAAACCAGAAGGGAGTGGTAGGACATATTTAAAGTGATGAAAAAGAAAAACCTAAAACCAAGATTACTCTAACCAGCAAGGATCCCATTCAGATTCGATGGAGAAATTAAAATCTTTACAGAAAAGCAAAATCTAAGAGAATTCAGCACCACCAAACCAGCTTTACAACAAATGCTAAAGGGACTCTCTAGGAAGGAAACACAAGAGAAGGAAAAGAACTACAATACCAAACACCCCAAAATTAAGAAAATGGGAATAGGAAGATACATATCAATAATTACCTTAAATGTAAATGGATTAAATGCTCCAACAGAAAGACATAGACTGGCTGAATGGATACAAAAACAAGACCTTTATATGTGCTGTCTACAAGAGACCCACTTCAGACCTAGGGACACATACAGACTGAAAGTGAGGGGATGGAAAAAGATATTCTATACAAATGGAAATCAAAAGAAAGCTGGAGTAGCAATTCTCATATCAGATAAAATAGACTTTAAAATAAACACTATTACAAGAGACAAGGAAGGACATGGCATAATGATAAAGGGACCAATCAAAGAAGAAGACATAACAATTGTAAATATTTATGCACCCAACATAGGAGCACCTCAACACATAAGGCAAATGCTAACAGCCATAAAAGGAGAAATAGACACTAACACAATCATAGTAGGGGACTTTAACATCCCACTTTCACCCATGGACAGATCATCTAAAATGAAAATAAAGAAGGAAACACAAGCTTTACATGATACATTAAACAAGATGGACTTAATTGATATTTATAGGACATTCCATCCAAAAACAACAGAATACACTGTCTTCTCAAGTGCTCATGGAATATTCTCCAGGGTAGACCATATCTTGGGTCACATACCAAGCCTTGGTAAATGTAAGAAAATAGAAATTGTATCAAGTATCTTTTCCGACCACAACACTATGAGACTAGATATCAATTACAGGAAAAAATCTGTAAAAAATACAAACACATGGAGGCTATACAATAGACTACTTAATAATCATGAGATCACTGAAGAAATTAAAGAGGAAATCAAAAATAACTAGAAACGAATGACAACGAAAACACAATGACCCAAAACCTATGGGATAAAGCAAAAGCAGTTCTAAGAGGGAAGCTTATAGCAATACAATCCTACCTCTAGAAACAAGAAACATCTCAAATAAACAACCTAACCTTACACATAAAGCAATTAGAGAAAAAAGAACAAAACACCCCATAGTTAGCAGAAGGAAAGAAATCATAAAGATCAGATCACAAATAAATGCAAAAGAAATGAAGGAAATGATAGCAAAGATCAATAAAACTAAAATCTGGTTCTTTGAGAAGATGAACTAAATTGATAAACCATTAGCCAGAGTCATCAAGAAAAAAAGGGAGAAGACTCAAATCAATGGAACTAGAAATGAACAAGGAGTAACAGCTGACACTGCAGAAATACAAAGGATCATGAGAGATTACTACAACTATATGCCAATAAAATGGACAACCTGGAAGAAATAGACAAGTTCTTAGAAAAGCACAACTTTCCGAGACTGAACCAGGAAGAAATAGAAAATATGAACAGGCCAATCACAAGCACTGAAATTGAGACTGTGATTTAAAATCTTGCAACAAACAAAACCCCAGGAGCGCATGGTTTCACAGGCGAATTTTATCAAACGTTTAGAGAAGAGCTAACACTTATCCTTCTCAAACTCTTCCAAAATATAGCAGAGGGAGGAACACTCCCAAACTCATTCTACAAGGCTACCATCACCCTGATACCAAACCAGACAAAGATGTCACAAAGAAAGGAAACTACTGGCTAATATCAGTGATGAACATAGATGCAAAAATCCTCAACAAAATACTAGCAAACAAAATCCAATGGCACATTAAAAGGATCATACACCATGATCAAGTTGGGTTTATCCCAGGAATGCAAGGATTCTTCAATATACGCAAATCAATCAATGTGATACATCATATTAACAAATTGAAGAATAAAAACCGTATGATCATCTCAACAGATGAAGAAAAAGCTTTCGACAAAATTCAACACCCATTTATGATAAAAACCCTCCAGAAAGTAGGCACAGAGGGAATTTACCTCCACATAATAAAGGCCATATATGACAAAACCACAGCCAACATCGTCCACAATGGTGACAACTGAAACCATTTCCATTAAGATCAGGAACAAGACAAGGTTGCCCACTCTCACCTCTATTATTCAACATTGTATTGGAAGTTTTAGCCACAGCAATCAGAGAATAAAAAGAAATAAAAGGAATTCAAATCGGAAATGAAGAAGTAAAGCTGTTACTGTTTGCAGATGACATGTTACATAGAGTATCCTAAAGATGCTACTAGTAAACTAGTAGAGCTAATCAATGCATTTGGTAAAGTTGCAGGATACAAAATTAATGCACAGAAACCTCTAGCATTCTTATACACTAATGATGAAAAATCTGAAAGAGAAATTAAGAAAACACTCCCATTTACCATTACAACAAAAAGAATAAAATACCTAAGAATAAACCTACCTAAGGAGACAAAAGACCTGTACGCAGAAAACTACAAGACACTGATGAAAGAAATAAAAGATGATACAAACAGACGGAGAGATATACCATGTTCTTGGGTTGGAAGAATCAACATTGTGAAAATGATGATACTACCCAAAGCAATCTACAGATTCAATGCAATCCCTATCAAACCACCAGTGGCATTTTTCACAGAACTAGAACAAAAAATTTTTACAATTTGTATGAAACACATAAGACCCCAAATGGCCAAAGCAATCTTGAGAAAGAAAAACAGATCTGGAGGAATCAGGCTCCCTGACTTCAGACTATACTCCAAAGCTACAGTAATCAAGACAGTATGGTACTGGTACAAAAACAGAAATATAGATCAATGGAACAGGATAGAAAGCCCAGAGATAAACCCACGCACATATGGTCACCTTATCTTTGATAAACGAGGCAAGAATATCCAATGGAGAAAAGACAGCCTCTTCAATAAGTGGTGCTGGGAAAACTGGACAGCTACATGTAAAAGAATGAAATTAGAACACTTCTTAACACCATACACAAAAATAAACTCAAAATGGATTAAAGACCTAAATGTAAGGCCAGACACTATCAAACTCTTAGAGGAAAACATAGGCAGAACACTCTAGACATAAATCACAGCAAAATCCTTTTTGATCCAGCTCCTAGATAAACGGAAATAAAAACAAGAATAAACAGATGGGGCCTAATGAAACTTAAAAGCTTTTGCACAGCAAAGGAAACCATAAACAAGATGAAAGGACAACCCTCAGAATTGCAGAAAATATCTGCAAATGAACCAACTGACAAAGGATTAATATCAAACATTTACAAGCAGCTCATGTAGCTCAATTTCAAAAAAACACACAACCCAATCCAAAAATGGGCAGAAGACCTAAATAGACATTTCTCCAAAGATGACACACAGATTGCCAACAAACACATGAAAGGATGCTCAACATCACTACTCATTAGAGAAATGCAAATGAAAACGACAATGACGTATCACCTCACACTGGTCAGAATAGCCATCATCAAAAAATCTAGAAACAATAAATGCTGGAGAGGGTGTGGAGAAAAGGGAACCCTCTTGCACTGTTGGTGGGAATGTAAATTGATACAGCCACTATGGAGAACAGTATGGAGGTTCCTTAAAAAACTAAAAATAAAACTACCATATGACCCAGCAATCCCACTACTGGGCATGTACCCTGAGAAAACCATAATTCAGAAAGAGTCATGTACCACAGTGCTCATTGCAGTTCTTTTTACAATAGCCAGGACATGGAAGCAACCTAAGTGTCCATTGACAGATGAATGGATAAAGAAGGTGTGGCACATATATACTATGGAATATTACTCAGCCATAAAAAGAAACGAAATTGAGTTATTTGTAGTGAAGTGCATGGACCTAGAGTCTGTCATACAGAGTGAAGTAAGTCAGAAAGAGAAAAACAAGCACCGTATGCTAACACATATATATGGAATCTAAAAAAAAAAAAAAACTTATGAAGAACATAGGGGGAGGAGGGGAATAAAGATGCAGACCGACTAGAGAATGGACTTGAGGACATGGGGATTGGGAAGGGTAAGCTGGGACAAAGTGAGAGAGTGGCATGGACATATATACACTACAAAATGTAAAATTGACAGCTAGTGGGAAGCAGCCACATAGCTCAGGGATATCAGCTCGGTGCTTTGTGACCACTTAGAAGGGTGGGATAGGGAGGGTGGGAGGGAGGGAGATGCAAGAGGGAAGAGATATGTGGATATATGTATATTTATAGCTGATTCACTTTGTTATAAAGCAGAAACTAACACACCATTGTAAAGCAATTTTACTCCAATAAAGATGTTAAAAAAAAGAAATTCTCAAATTTTTTAGTCTCAAGATTCCTTTACATTCTTAAAAATAATTGAGGATACCAAAGTGTTTCTATTTCTAAACATTATACCTATAGCTATTTAGCATATTAGAAATTAAAACTGAGAAAAGTTTAAAGCCCCAAAATACAGAAGCACATGTTCCATTAGCCACATAGCAATGGTATCATCATTTCATGCAGCCTCTGGAAAACTCTGCTTGTATACTCATTAGAGAATGAAACTTAACAGGGAAAACAACATTTGGGGCTTGTTATAAAAATAGTTTTGATCTCATTAATCCCCTGAAATGACATTTTGAGCACTGCTATTGAAAAGTTATGGTTCTTATCCTGGCTATTCTCCTCAATAAATGTTTTTAACTTACTGATTTAAAAAAGGAAGGGATTCTACAAGATTATTATGTGGGAAATAGAGATGAAGTTGATCTTCCGATTACCTTCTGGTCGTTCTTTTAAGATAACTAATACCTGACCATAATGGTTAGTTCAAGATGAAATGTGTTAGTTCACTACCAAACTTCAGTGGCTACACTGGCTCTTGATGTTATACTCAGTGACTATTCACAAAAAGGCTTAATCGATCATACTGAAGTGCTGAGGTGACATAGAATAAATAATGATCACTCTGAGTGTGCCCTCCACAGGCACCAGGGATACCTTTGAGTCAGGGTTGGATTCAGAAGCCCGAATACAGGGTGTGTTCATGCCCAGTCCTATGCAATGAAGCCAGAAAGTCATTTCTTGACAAAAGCCAGAAAGTCAAGCTACAATCAACTGAATACAGTTGAGAACCAGATGTTATGAAGGAAGAAAGTTAAAACTTAAATCTAAGAATATGTCAATTATACCTCAACAATAATAATAATAAACTAAGGGATGATCTAGAGGCAACATTAGATCTAGGGACAGAAAGCAAGGGTTTGAATTCTTCAGAAATATGGTCAGAGGAGGATCTAGGGCGATGGCTGCAGATAACAGTATTGCATTCGTGGATGAATTTTATCAGTCAAAAAGTGCATGCATGGGTGTGACAGACTAGCTTATAGGGTAGGGTTGGCTCCATGATGTTAAAAGTGATTGACAGGATGAATGCTAAGGTCTCATCCTCCTGTTAAACAACAAAAAACAAACAAAACAAAACCCCTGATTCAATGAGTACTTCTTACTTTGACCAATCACTTTGCCACTTAAAACACTTAAAAATAACATCAAAATATTATTTTCACTTTTAAACCATGTACATGAAAGACTATCACAGAATAAAAAAAACCTTTCATTTAAAAATTGTTATCCTTCTGCTTTTCATCAATTCAGACACACACACACACACACACACACACACACACACTCACAGAATGACTAATGGCAATATTCCAAAAGCTTGGAATTTTTGCATCAAGGTAAATTCAGTAATCACCATTAAAAGTCTGTAATTTCTTATCATATGGTATCACCTATATGTGGAATCTTTTAAAAAGGGTACAAATGAACTTATCTACAGAACAGAAATAGAGTCACAGATGTAGAAAACAAACTTATGGTTACCAGGGGGTGGGGGGGAGGGATAAATTGGGAGACTGGGCTTGACATATACACACTACTATATATAAAATAGATAACTAATAAGAACCTGCTGTATAGCACAGGGAACTCTACTCAATACTCTGTAATGGGCTATATGGGAAAACAATCTAAAAAAGAGTGGATATATGTACATGTATAACTGATTCACTTTGCTGTACACTCAAAACTACCACAACATTGTAAATCAACTATACTCCCAAAAAAATTTTTTAAGTCTAATTTCTAAATTAGGTCACTTAATTATATTCATTTGTTTTGTATTCTGTAAGTTCAGCTTATGAAAAAGGGAAGTACAAAAAAAAAATAAAGGAATGGAATTCAGGCTTTCTAAGTTTCATTCCCAGCTCCCCATCAAACACATGCATACAGATGCATCTGCTTAAAACTGTCGTATTACCCTGTTCTTCCTCAAGTGCTCACCTTTAGGTGAATAAGCCTCTGCAGACAAGATTTATGTGACAGCATGACCTTTTTGAAACAGCAGAGGTGCCGTTGTATTAACAATCAGCGAATCCTAAAACATCAGCAAACATGTTGATTAAATGTTTGTCCTTCCCAAGTGCCCCATTTGACAGTTTCCTGGAGGTCAGAGGCAAATAATCAAGGAGACGCCACAATTTTACATTAAAGATTTTACTGCAGCCACTGAGAGGAAGCAATTCACTGTGGGGCAAGTTTTTCCTTCTTCTCTGGGACTTCCCTATAGATAAAATTAGACAAACATTTTGAAGAGGCCAAATGGGAACGAATAGGAACTTCCCAACTAAGGTCAGGTAGCAATGTTTCCATTACTGAGACCAGGAATATCTCTGACGGAGGAGACAGTGCTTTAGAGTATCAACAGAGGAAACGCTCCTTATCTTTTGGACATGTAGTTGAACTGGTTCCTGAATCTGATCTCCTTGCCAAGATAAGGAACTGCATCCTCATCAATGAAAACTTGTCAAATTATGTGTCATCTGAAAACTCTACCAGCCAAACATCCTGAGGGTTAGACAACACTCAGTCCACAAAAGCACCCTCTGCATTTGACAGTTCTTTGAGTTCTGCCTACTTATATGCAAGTTTTTGCCTTACAGTGACTCCTTCTAGTCCAAGTAGAAGCTTAAAAAAAACACTAATGATTAAAGAGAAAGAAAGGCAAACTCACTCGAAAAGTTCTGAGTTCAGAGGCAGCGTCAACAGGCAAGAAATGTTTTTAAAAAGTTCTACCCCAAAACTCTGTATTGCCATGTCCTTTGGTAAATGCAATATAATATGCAGAATATCAGGACAACAGATATTCTGGACGTCTTCTCCTCTGCAGAAGGGCCCAACAGTGCCAGTGGAGTCTCTGCTCTGAGGCTACCACAGAAAGCATGTGTAGCGGTGATAACCTTGGCCAAGACTGCTTGGAAAGGATTCCTTGGGACCACGGGCAGTTCATGCTGCCTCCAAATACACATCTTCTCTCCTGCCACCCTTGCTCTGATGTTGAAAAGTTTGAGAACTGCAAAGCTCTGTTATCAAGGTAGAAGCTGATTTTCTATCCAAGTTTGCCTCCAACTTAACAAGACAATTCCAGAATGACTTGAAAAGGCAGCGGCAACAATGATTTTAGGGTTCCAGAAACATCACTATAAACACCAATGAAGGAGAAAGACAGTTGGAATTAATGTGGCAAAAAAATTTTTTTTCAAAAACATTTCTGTTGCACCTAGAGTCATTGAATGACAGTACAGTCTTTTTTAAAAATTTGCTGCTCACCAAGGTCACCGTCTGACAAAGAGTGTATTACTGTTTCCCATGACTGTTCCAGATAATTGCAGCTGTGTAAAATAAGAAAGCTATTTCAGGGGCTTCCCTGGTGGTGCATTGGTTAAGAATCACCTGCCAATGCAGGGGACACGGGTTCGAGCCCTGGTCTAGGAAGATCCCACATGTTGTGGAGCAGCTAATCCCGTGTGCCACAACTACTGAGCCTGCGCTCTGGAGCCCATGAGCCACAACTACAGAAGCCCCCATGCCACAACTGCTGAAGCCCACATGCCTAGAGCCCATGCTCCTTCCGTAACGAGAAAAGCCACCACAATGAGAAGCCTGCACACCGCAACGAAGAGTAGCCCCTGCTCGCCACAACTAGAGAAAGCCCACATGCAGTAATGAAGACCCAACATAGCCAAAAATATAAATAAATAATTTTTTTTAAAAAAAGTATTTCAAACTAGTTGTTCAATGGATCATTATTGTCAGTGACATACAGTTATAATCAGGTATGGAAGTAATAAAGAAAGATAGGTGATGGCCTGTATCAATAAAATTACTTGACTACCACTCAACTAAGAGTTAAATTTCAGCTATTTCTTAGAATTCTCTGTTCCTATGAAATACCCCACAATGTGTGAATTGCCTCATGTTTTAAAAATATTAGAATAGTTTTCATTAAGCACAAATAAACATCCCTTGGCCCCCACATTCCACGTGAGCTTCCATCTCATTTTTTCACTCTTCATACACACACACACACACACACACACACACACACACACACACACACACACACTAATTCAAATGAATTGTCCACAGTTTGTCTCCTCTCCTTCATCTTGCATTCACTTCTCAGCACATACCGACCTGGGTTGCAACCCCAAACTCCACTGAAATGGTTCTTGTCAGGATTCTCAATGGCCCAGGCTGTCAAATTAGAGAACACATTTGTCTTCATGCTATTTGACTATAGCAGCATTTGGTAAAGACGGCCATTTATTCCTCCTTGGGACACTCTCTGCTCTGGGTTTCAGTGTCACTTCACTTCCTGGCTTTCCTACTACCGCTCTGGCCACTCCTTCTCAGGTTCCTTGGCTGACTTTTCCTCCTTTATCAAATTCCACACACAGCGGTCCCTCAGCATTCATTCCTAAGCCCTCTCACTTTTTTCCATCTACACTCTCTGATTCAGATTACGTCAAGTACCATCTACACAGTGACTCCCAGACTTACATCTCTGATTTAAACTTGTCCTTTTGAAGCCCCAGATTCATGCACTGATAGAGAGGCAGGAAGATGATGATACAGAGTGAGAGAATGAGAGAGATACATTCACAGCTCCACTTTGATGTCTAGTAGACATCTTAAATATAGAAAACTCAAATTTGAGTGAATTTACTCAAACTATTCAAGTCGCCAAGTCTGTTTCTCTCTCAATAAATAGCACTGCCAATCATACAGTCATGCATCCAGAAAACCATCATTTTTACTTACTTTCCCTTATCTTTCATATCTCACCCGCAGTGAATCCTATCATATTACTTCCAAAAATATCTCTCTGCTTCGGGTACTTCCCTTTTTTTCCATTGCTACCATCCTAACCAAGTCATCAACATATCTGGCCTTAATTTAAAAGGAGAAAAGAAAACTATGGAGTTAGCTCTGCTTCTACTTTTTCACTCCCACCACCTCATTTTTTTCTATATAGAAATCATAAGTCAGATATGATATCCCTTTTCTGAAAACATTTCATTGCTCTCCATTACACCTAGTATAAAATCTCAGCTCCCATTATGGACCGAGACTCTGTTGGTTGAGCCTCTGCCTCATCTCACATCATCTTCTCCCTTGCTTGTTACCTTCCTGCCATGTTGGCCCTCTTTCTTACTTTCTAGGATACACCCCCAAGATTTTTCCTAACTTAGGGCCTTTGCATTTGATGCCATGTTTGTCTGGAATTCTCTGTTCACCACAATTTTATAAGAAGAATATTGATGTATAGTTATTTTACTACATATCCATTTATGCATTGTAAATAGTAAATCCCATAAAGGAAGTAATCATGTCTATCTTGTTCTTGTGGAATGCACATAATAGGTCTCTAGTGCCTGGCACAGCATAGGCAATCAATCAATATTCACTTAACTATTTAATACTTAAACTCATGTAGCATAACCATACAGCATTAAGATTTTAAACTAAGTTGAATGTACTTCTTCTATTATTCTTTTACTTTTCATCTGACTGTTTTAATATCTCATATGCTGAAAGGTTTAACAATTCAGCCTTGCTGGGTTATATGACCCAATTATATGATAAACAGTTGCAGCAGCATCACAGACCCCTCCATTTAACCTCCACTTGGCTTTAAGAAAATAGAAGAATGGAGGATAAAAGTGGCTTCATATCCCATAGATAATCACTACTGAACCAACTATCATTAAGGATAGTTACAATATACGTGGAGTACTTATCCTATAACTACAAGTCAATTGATATACCTAAAATCATATTAAATTATCTAAACTACAGGCTAAATATGTAGGGTCTGTCCTTTGAGTTGTTTGAAATAAAATTATACATATATTATATATATACACAAAAGCAGAATATAAAGCAAGTAATAGAAGCAAAGGTATTCAGAATATTTAATGAAACAGTGAATGAGGAAACTGTGAAGGGGGTAGTGTTAATCTTCTTCTGTGTTTTTAAGAAAGATAGAGAATTCCAGATGCTGGATGATAATGAAAAAGCAAAGTTTTATTGAGAAGAATAAAGCATTGTAGAACAAATGTAACCATCCAGAAGTCTTGGTCAGAGGAATGACTAGACACTGTAGTTAAATAACTACTACGAAAAAAAACCAAGGAGGGCAATACTGAAAAGTGAATAATTCAGTGAGGCCAAGTAAAGAGCATGGGTCCAGAGGATCAAAATTTTTCTCTGCTCCATACGGCACAATAATCTGTTATACAGTTAATACTTTAAAGACATTTCCATCAGCCCGCGGCTTTCTCTCCCTGCTATTAAGATATAGTGATATTTCCTATGTCAAGACCATGACTCCAATCCACTAGATTGATGCTGAGTATACGTACACCCAGGACCTAAACATCTAATGAGAGAGCTGTCAAACCATAACTTTACACAGCTTCAATACCACTGCCTACTAGTCAGCTCAGGGCCCCTCTTCATGCTTGGTTTGATGTGACATATAACAAAACGAGCAAAAAAGCCTTAAGCTATCAAAAGGAAAACACAGAGAGAACTGGGATAATTAGTCCTGGATTACTGTCAACACTAAATTATTATTAACCTCAAATTACCATTACATTGGCAATTGTCACTTCATGCTCCTGTGTTGCCAGATGACATATTCAGTACGATGACAACAATTACATGGTATTTCCAGTAGCTTCAAATCAAAACAAAAAAATACACAGCAACAAAAACTTCACTGGAAAATATTACATACTTGTTTCCACTGGAGAGATAGAAATTTAGATAGATCTATGATTTGTATTCAAAATACCAGGAAAAAAATGATACAGGTATAATGAATATTATCTTATCATCTCTTAGAAAACAGTCTAAAAACAAACAACAAAAAAATGGTTAGTCTCTTATGGGACAGCTGTAATAGCTACTCAGTGGTTCTAAATTTTTCTTTTAGCTTAGAAAAATATAAATAAGAACATGTCCATTCTCAATGAGACTTCACTGGTGACTAAATTTATTTCATAAAAAAAATAGGCTACTTTAGGAAAATGCACAGTTTTGGATGGATTGGAACAGATTTTAGTTTTCTTTCTAGCATTCAAGTGAACATTCTTGTGTAGGAGATGATCTAAAATCTTTTCAGATAGATATCTTTTTCTTCATCATAATTAACTCAACAAAGATTGAGCTTTGACTAATGGCACTATGCTAGATGATAAGAATACAAAAATAAACAGTACCTACTCTTAAGAAGCTTACAGTTAAGTTTCTTTCATTATTTTTCAAGGTGACAATTATTTGTTCAAAAAATAATGTCATCTAACATAGAAAATATAATTTATGTTTCACCCAAACTTCCATACTTTGGATGTTTGTAATGATTTTTAGAAATGATTCTATATTACCTACTAAAAGAAAATTTTAGTTCAGAGATTCCTAGTAAATGTCCTACGGGACATCAAATCAACTCTTCAGCATGTCAATAAGTATGGCAAGGGAAAAAAATACTGTATCTAAAAAAGTGAAACATAGTCAAAAGGGCTTCTTGATTATGTAACATCCTAGAGATTCTATCATACAAATATGCATTATAAATTCCTCAATAGGAAAATATATTATCCGGCATTCCTTGAATTTATTCTACAGTGAAATCATATTTCATCAGGAGAAACTCACAGAGATGGAGTCTAATAGAACATATTTTTGGAACTCTAGATAAGCTGCAGTTTAATTGGCTCAGAGGTGGGTCAACAAGTACTCATATCTAATTTACCCTATTGACCAATCTACATTTATCCATTTGTCTTAGAATTCTCTACATTTTTAGCTCAATTTACATTTTTTTAAAAAATGACCCTTTACACATAATTTGAAAATGGTACAGAATCAATATACATTTAAGTAGATGTCTTTCTGCTCTCCCTTTTCTTTAAGAATCCCTCTGCCAGTTTCCCACTAGTGAAGACAAAATGGGATACAGAGAAAAGAAATGTTGGTGAATGGGG
Organism: Delphinus delphis; assembly: GCF_949987515.2. Classification (NCBI taxonomy): domain Eukaryota; kingdom Metazoa; phylum Chordata; class Mammalia; order Artiodactyla; family Delphinidae; genus Delphinus; species Delphinus delphis. Next base: position 35,937,554 of record NC_082695.1, read on the forward strand.
AAAGAGCAGCGTTTTGACAAATGTAAACAATTATGCAGAGATTATTTCAATTTTTCAATAGGAGAATGTAAAACCCACAAGAAAGAACTGGAATATTCTTCTCCATGAATAACTACTTCATAAGAATAAACATCATATGAATATCATATGTGAAAATAAAATGATGTACAGAGTTCACTGCATATAGAATATCAGAATAGAGGCCCTGATCCCAGGAATCACAGTGCCAGTTTTTTCTCTAGAATCTCAGGAAGATCACTTCACTTTCCTGTGCCTAGATCTCCATGCTCACACAGAAGCTGGGTGAATAGGAGAAAGTAACAACAAAACAAACAAACAAACAAAACAAGAAAAAAGAGAAAGTAAAAACTTGTAAGAACTTTGAAGTTCTAGGGTGTTTTTTACTATTTCCATAGAAAATTTTACTAAAACCCAATTGAAAGAGTGAAAGCCTGCTCTTGATATGCAGAAAATTTTACCTTTCAAGACATCTCAATAGACATAAATAAATGTATTTTTCTAGAAAGTCAGCTTTTATCATTAAACACTAATACAAAATTAGTTTAGGATTTTAGTGTGAACTTAGAGATAGCTCACCTAACATACAGTCTGGAAAGACAATCCAATTTTTTTTTTTTCCTGACTAAAAAAGTAAATTCTCAGAGTGTTTAACTGGACAAAGTATTACAATGACATCACACAACTACATTCTGCTTTTATGCAAACTCTTGGCAGTACCCCTATCACATCGAGCTCTGAAAGTAAGCTGAGGCAAAAACATGGCTGCTGCTCAGACATAACCAGACAAAAAACAGATACAAAGGAGATATAATGCAGAGCATGACAGCACATTCTTTTTAACAGCACAATTATGGAGGCATCTGTTCTGAAATACAGGTTTCTACTGCATCTTTGTTTTACCTGATGGATGAAAGAACAGAACTGTTTTAAAATCATGAGAATGACAAAGCTATAGTAGGTTCCTTATATGCAGGAGCTGTTCCTTTAATGATGTCATGCAGAGGGCTGATTAACAGCATCCTATCCCTAAGGATATAGCTATAAGCCAGAAAAGTCATCCTGCAGCCAAATGACTTACTGCCCCAGCTCCAAGCAGAAGGGCAGATCTGAACAACATCATGATAGCCCAGTCCTCCGGAAGGAGTGAGGGGGGTGTCTAAAGAGCACGATTTTTCTTAGGCCCTGACATATTTCTGCTAGCAGCAGAGTGATTTTACTGGCGTGAGTCAGAATGCATGTGAGTCATCTGTATAATAAATGAGACAACTTTATTTCCTTGAGCTTCTGCTCACTTCATTATAGCAAGAGAAAGTAAGGAAAATGTCTGTTTTCTGTCAGGTTTTCCCAAAATGATCAGTCACTGATGGCTCACATGTCCCCATCAGAACTGTAGGAGACGACGAAGCCACAGCTTGTATTGCCAGCAACCCAGGCAGAAGTGTGGTTGCCAAGCACACAGGCTCCTGCAGTGATTTACCACTTCCAAATGTTACAGTTGACAACAAATCTAAGAAAGTTATCCCTCTTAGCTAGAAGCTTCCAGAGTAGATCTTGAGTCGCTGCTGCTTGGCTTTGCTCTCCACACAAAGGAACCAGCGGTTTAAGGCATCGCTGTTTTCAAACCTGAACCCCATAAGTTGGACTCTGCATTCCAGGTTTCTTTCATCTTTCCTGTTCAACTAAAAGAACTAGTTCAAACTTAAAATCTCATTGAACTAACTGGTTGACTTTATTACCAGCTGAATTCAATCAGGAAGGGGTGGGGGAGAGTAAAATAAAGGATGTATTTGCATATGAATGGGACTAAGATGAAAAGCACTTCTTTGAGGATAGCGAATGGAATACAAGCAGAATAACAACAGGAGAATTTCTGCAACTCAATACCTGCTGTATAGGAGGAGAATGTTAAAGAATGTCACATAGCCAGTTGGAACCAGATCATAACTTTCAAACTGAGAAGATAATATTTTATAATACTTGAGAGTTATAAACGAGTTCAGCAACTGTCTAACCCCCTCATTCATATGATGCAAAAATATCCTCTACAGTAGCTTCACAGGCACTCATGAAGTCCCTGAAGCATTTCAGTCACTGGGAACTCGCTAACTCAGCAGGCAGCCCACCTTTCTGACAATCAATTCTGATGACTAAAAGGTATTCCTCCGAGTGCGCAGAAACCTGCCTCTCTTTCTGAAGCTTCCACACACTTATTCTCATTCAGGCTGCTTAACAGAGCTGGCTGAGAGCTTATCTAAGACATCTACTTCAGAGTTTACACCGCAGCGCATTCTGATTCTTGCACTTTGAATTGTTTCACTTGGTCTGTGACTCTGATCAACATCCATCTGGACCGAATATTCCTTCTCCTGGCTGTGCTTCTGACTCTGCTTTGCTCGACCAAAGAACTCCACCTACAAATTCAGCCAACTGGACCATCAACGGGACCATAGTCTCTGCTCAGTTAATGAACCCTGTGCAGAGATTTGACACTTGGCTCTAACGTCCATCTTCTCTTTCTAGGAACTGCTCTGCCCAACTCTTGTACTTCTCTCCAAGTCCTATAATCCACCCCAATCCACCATGTAAATTGTACATTCCAATTTGGCTTTTTCTAACTGCTCTGTCTTCAAAGCTCTCTCCCACTTCCTCCTGACTCTGTGTGAATAATGAGTTAAAGGAAGACTATAACCAATTCTGGGAGAGCAGCTAGCAAGCAAAGATGTAAAAGGCAGCCTCCCCCAAAAAAACTTAGCCTGAATTCAGGCAGTGAGAATAGATGACAGATACAAAAGATACTAAACAATAAAAAACTAGAAATTGTCGAATGCAGTAACTGAATTGATGATCTTCACTGAGGAGTGTGTATGTGAGAAGAAAGAATATGAAATTACAAGGCAGAGTAGAGCCGTTTACCAGGACAGATGATACTGAAGGCATTTGGTGGAAATTAATGATTCATTTTCGAATGTGATTGATTTGAGGTGCCTGGGAGCCTTCTAAATCAAAGTATTTATTAAACTGTTGGAAATATGGGTCTGGAATTTAGCAAAGAGTTCTTGATTAAATTTAAGAATCATCAAAATGTAAAGAAAATGTGGGGCAAGGGTTTTCTTTAAGATACTGCAGAAATTATATTTATAGTAAAAAGCTCAGAGAGATGACGATGGAGTCCTTTGGAATTATGACTTTGAATTTTTTTTTTTTTTTCGCGGTACACGGGCCTCTCACTGCTGTGGCCTCTCAGAGCACAGGCTCCGGACGTGCAGGCTCAGAGGCCATGGCTCAAGGGCCCAGCCACTCCGTGGCACGTGGGATCTTCCCGGACCGGGGCACGAACCCGTGTCCCCTGCATCGGCAGGCAGACTCTCAACCACTGCGCCACCAGGGAAGCCCCTATGACTTTGATTTTTAAAGACTGAGGAGAGAAAGAACAGTCCTCAAAAGGAATCAAGAATGAATGGCTAATAAGAGGAGAAGGGAGGAGAAATGAACATTTAGATCATGAAAATCAAAGGAGAAAGTGGTTAGTAACAAATGTTCATCAGAGTGTTCAATGCTACAATAAAATAAAAGTTCCATCTCCTTGGTAATACAGAGGCCAATAATCCAAATAGCCGAAACTGGTTAGCTGCTTAGCTAAACTCCTTCCTCTTTGTCCTGGGCACACAAGCAGACCAGTTTTCAGCACCATTTGCAATTAAGTATTGTCATCTGAGTGAGCCCTGGACAATAAAGTGTGGGCAGATATGATGAATACTATGTTCTGTCTGACCCATAAAAAGTATTACGTGTAAGCCTCACTCATCAAGAACATAATGATCAGGTCCTGAGTCCCTGCAGATGTAAAGGCTCTGTGTGTCAGGGCAGAGGTGGAGGGGGTGGGGGATGAGAGTGCACCCCTGTATTGATTATAAGTACTTGGTTATAAGTGATAGGACATGAAGAGTCCTGTTTCACTCTAGATATAGAAAACATACAAATCGAGTTCTGATTTTGTGTCAAAGAGCCCTACTATTTAAGTGGTTGCTCACTTATTCTATCACACATATATCTATATATCATATACCTTAACACCATAAGATTTTAAATTCCCTTATAATTTCCTTATTTTCTCATATTTTAAGATTTCTTTCAATAACTCATGTAAATGTTAAATTGCATTACAGAAACCTGTGTTATTTGTTCTATAGGACACTTATGGGTGAAAGGGTACTACAAGTGTTTAAAAAAATGATTAAAGAAAACAGTTTAGGTGATACAAACAAACTGTATTTAACACTTCATGAAGCTGGTGGTCTCCATGCAAAAACTTCAAAACAGGATGGGAGGCAAAAAGCTTTGATAGTATAAAGTAAAGAACAAGCAAGAGACAAATAGAAAATGTCTGATTGGATGGGGCCATGGAGTCAACCTTGTTCAGGTGAGAAGGTCCAGAGTTGGCTTGGTGTTTGGGAATTGGCTGACTGAATATACTGTGTTTCCTGTCAAGCGGATCTTTTATAGGGACAAAAAAGTTATCTAAGTTTTGGTTTGCTGATGTGGCACCCCAGGCAAGAGCGGCTCCATTTGGGGCCCTAGAAAGTTATTTCAACACAAGTTTTCTTGGTCTGTGTTCCAAAGGCATCAGTTCTTTTTGTTCATATATAACTTCTTACATCTTCAAGTGAAAAATAATAGGAAATCACTGGATTTCTTTTCTCCCAGAGGCCAATAGAAAATGGCGGTGAAACTAGAGATAGTGCTATTCTACTTAGGCTCTTTTCTGGGTTTCCTATAATGTTAATGAGATACAGCTGAAGAAATATTTCAACTGGGAAGAAAAAGGAACTGTCTCAGTCCTCTTCTGGCCAACTAATTCCGCTCTTCAGTCTCCACTTACCCATCTGATCCTGTGTTTCAGCAATAGGGCAGGAGTAAAGTTAGGACAGCATTGCACCAGCTCAGAAACCAGGAGCTAACATTAGGAGCTAACCCTAATGCACTGGTAACATGATCTTCTCAGCCTGTTCTATAAAACCCTACCTGTGCCCAGGTGGATGGGGAATGGTGAAAGGAGAGGCAGCCCTTCCCCAAACCCCCAGGCTGGAACAGGGAGGGGCAGCTCACCACTGCAAGGAATGCCGGGCATGTGTGCCCCAGTGTAACTATTCCTGCTAATTCTCTCACCTGCCAGTTCTACATATTTCGCTGTAGTCCTCACGTGCTCCTTCCTGTCCAGTTCACATCTCTGGACATGATTTTGTGATCTCCTAGACCTAGGGTATCCATCATTTTTTTAAATGTATGAGCCATTCCCCACCCCCACCCCCAACTGTCAGTAGCATTCAGAAGATCTAGCAGAGGATTCTAAGATCCTAGAGAAAGAAGGGAGAATAGGATGTAAGGAGCCCATGTCCCTATATCACCTTTGGAGCGCTTATCACCCCTTCAAGGATCCTCTATTTTGCCCCACAGCCTCCATTTGGGCTTTATGAGAACAAAAATAAATTTCTGTTAAACCATTGAGATTTGGGCATCATAAATTTCAGCCACTAGGTTACCTTTACTAATGCAAAGACCTTCAAAAGGTATTTTCAGTGCACTGGCCATCAATCAGGAAAGGTAAAGCACAGATGACCATGTCATGTGCATTGGAGACTTCTTGACAAGTATGGTTATTATTTTGATCCCCATGCAAAAGAGGAAAAGAGCCACAGTGATGTTTAGAGTTCAGGTAGTACATCTGTTTTTTAAATGCTCAGTGGATCAAAGTTAACTTTACAGCGCATAAGAACAGGATTACTAAATCTTTCCTCCCCAGCAATACTAAGAAACCAAACTGATGAAAGGATGCTGCTCCCAGGGCAGCTTCTGATTGCATAATCTTGGGAGCAAGGGGCTGTCAGAGAGTTAGAGCTGCTTCATGGAAGGGAGTGGAGTATAAACACTTCATTTATTTACTCAATTTTTTTGAGTGTCTACTATGTGTTGCTCTAGGCAATGGGCATATGGTGGTAAAGAGAGAAAATTTCCTGTCTTCATGTATCTTACATTTTGGTGTATTCTACATTCCTACTTTCTTCACAATAAGAAAACAGTGAACTCCAATCACAGGTAGATATTCTTTGGTATATATCCTGCTTTTCAAAGTATATTTTAATACACAACTACATCCTACCCAATACTCAGTGAAAACAAAAAAGTGAATAAAAATTGAGGCCAAGTGAGAGCTAAGTCATGGTTCAAGAATATTTAGTTGTTAATATCACATCTGTCCCAACCATGTCCTTTTTGAACAGAAATCCCCAGAATTAAGAGAACTCTCCACCTGAGAGCAGGGGTAGATGATTAGGGAGACAGGAGTCACAGATAACTCTAGCTTTTCTTTCATGGCTATTAGAATCTCCAAAATAGATACCACTTGCTTTCATTTTGTGTGTCTGTTAAAAGATATTCATTTCAGCTGAAATGAGGATAGGCTAAAAGGAATTTTAAAAAGGGTTCTATAAATTAATGAAGTCAATAAGCCATTCTGTAACAACCAAAAATATGTCCTGTACAACATATTTTGAAAGAACATATCTTGGTGATACTGTAACAGTACATTAAGTTGTCTTAAAGAATTATTTTTAATGCTTTTAATGTTCCTATCCTAAAACTCCAAGTGTATAAATAGGCACACATGACATAACATTCAAAATATTACCATACCAAGAGTGATAATTTTCTAATACAGATAGGTAGCTCTTTTTCATAGATAGATATAAATGACTGATTGATAGATTGATTTATGCATATGAATATGCACATACACATATATCTATGTATCTATTCATATATACTTTGCTTACAGAGTTGCGTGTACACTTCCTTCTGTCAAATCTCTCTAAAACCTGCTCTACTCAAATCCAAATAGCTCTTTATTTTTTAATGACAAATTCACAAGGAAAATAAAACAATAACTATTTCATTGTTTGATGCAACTAACTGGTCTCCAAATTATGGGGTCGAAATTTTATCAAAGGGGCCATAGAACACAGTGCCATCATTTCTACAGCTGCCAACTCAGCTCCCACAAACATTGCTTGTTTGGTGATCTGAGAGAGACTGTGCCCTTGGGCCAGGTTTCTTGTTCTAAGGACTTATGCCTTTATATTCCAGCACAAGGATGATTTTTTATGCAAATCCATCTGCCTGTTTTCCTGATGGGAAAAGGAATTCAAAACTTTCCCATTAAATTGTGAAATAAATTGATTAATAAAAAATGCACTTTCCCCAATTGAGAATAAGGGCTTAATGTTGTCTAATGAGTTTATTTTGAAACAATTACACAAAATGGTGATATCAAACCCAGCAGAGACACAATTTGAATAATAAACTAAAATTAAAGATCAGACATGTATATTGTGTTATTGAGTGACCAGTGAATGCAATGAGAGCTAAGGATGAGCAGATAACATGAGTATGCCATTATAAAGTTTTAGCAGTTTATAAAACCCTATCTGGAAAAAAAGAGCTGTATTATATATTTCAAATTCTATACTATTCTATCACCTATTCTAAAACATTCTAGGTATTATTAAACATTATTGGCTTTTTCCTTTCTCTCTTTCCTGCAGAGCTCTAGCCCATGTCAGTAACAGAGCGTTACCATCACCACAGAAGGCCTTTTCACACCGCAGGCCTCCTAAAGATAACCACTACTCTGACTTTAGTGTAATGCTGCTTTTTACTGAACTTTAAGTAAATGAAAGTACAGTATGTGCTCTTTTGTTTCTGGCTTCTTTAAGTCAGCATTGTGTGTGTGCATTTTATTCTTGTTATTCAGTATATATAATTATAGTTTGTCCATTTTTATTTCAGAAAAGTACTCCATTATGTGAATATAAAACATTATTTATCTATTATTTTTGGATATTTGTGTTGTTAGCAGTTTGGGACTAAAAGTTATCTACATTCTCGTACACATATTTTGGTGATTATATGGAGGTCATTTCTGTTGAGTAATTACCTGGGAGTGGGATTCTTTAGTATTTATCATTAAACGGTTTCCCAAAGTGATTGTACAATTTACACTTCCATTTGGCATTATTCAAGAGCTTCCAATGTTCCACATCCTCTCCAACATTTGGTATCCTCTTTTTTGTCCTAGTCATTCTGGTGTTTGTGTAGCCCCTTGTGGTTTTAATTTAAATTTCCCTCATAACTTATAATGTTTTGCGTACCTTTTATATGTGTGTCAACCCTTTGAATATCTGCTTTTTGTCATCTTTTATATATTCTTTTTGATTGTTTATTATTATTGAGTTGCAACAGTTCTTTGAAATCTTCCATTCCGTTTCTGGTTTAGTTTCACATTCTTAATGATGTATTTGATAAACAGAAGTTCTTAAACTGCCTAAGTTCTCATTTTTCAATTATGGTTAGTGTGTTCAGTGTCCTCTTGAAGAATTACTTGTCTACTCCTAAAGCATAAAGATATTTTCAATGTCTTTTTCGAAGAGCTTTATTGTTTATCTTTTTTACTTAGACCTGGTCTACTTGATTGATGTGTGTGGGGCGAGAGGGGTGTTAAGTGGGGTCAATGTTTATTTATTTTCATATAAATATCCAATTACCCAGCACAATGTATTGAAAAGACTATTGTTTCCATTCTTCCTTGCACATCAACTTCGTTAGCAATGAGGTGACCCACATCCCTGTGCCATTAACATATTGTACTATCCCTTAATTACCACAACTTTATAATAGGTCCTTTCATTGGTTATTATGAGTCTCCAGCTTGGTTCTTTTTATTAAGCAAAGGTCTCCACCTTGGCTACTGTTGGACATCTACATTTTTAAATGAATTTTAGAATGAGCTTGTTGATTTACACACACACACAACCACAGAATTTTTATTGGGGTGTACTGAAGCTATAAAGAACTTTGTTAAGAACAAACATCTGCTATAGAAATAAAAAATGCCCACAATTTTCCATTCCTACCTACAGTCATCCTTTTGCTACAAAACTTTGCAAATCATCCTGCCAAGATACAAAGTCTATTTATCCAATGCCTAACTCTGGGCAAGGCCTATGGCTTGCTTTGGATCACAAAATGCTGTGGAAATGATATTGTGTAGTGTTATGGTCAGGCTTTAAGAAGGCTTGTGTTTATTCTCTCTCTTTTGGAAACTACCAAGCCACCATATGAATAAGCTTTAGGATAGCCTGCATAAATATGGGAGACAAATGGTGCTATGACATCTGTTTCCCAAATTAAAGCCAGAAATCTCCCAGTATGTGACTGAAGTTATTCTGGACCAACTACACTCCAGTTAATCCACCAGAGAATCAAAAATGCGTATGTGAGACCAGTCAAGATCACTTGAGCATGACCTAAATCAGCAGACTTTTCCCTAAGACAAATAAAGTCATGAGTAATAATAAGTAGTTGTTATTTTAAGTCAGTAAATATGGGAGGAGTTTGTTACACAATAATTTCTAACAAAAAATAGTCACAATATAGTGTCTTTCAATCCATGAACATAGTATTTCACTTTATTTTACTTTTTAAACTTCTGTCAACAGTTTGTAATGTTCAGTAAAGAAGTCCTTTGATTTTCTATTTGTTTTGTAATTTTAAATACAATTGAAATTTATATTATTTTTTAAATTAATTTTCCAGATTTTTTTCCAGTCTAGGTTATAAAATTGTTTTTTGCATATTGAACTTGCATTTTATGACTATGCTAACACCATTTTATAAATTGTAATAATTTGTCTGTAGAGTCTTTGGAATTTTTTATTTCACAGTATTATTTTCTGAGAATAATGACAGTTTATTTCCTACTTTTCCAACTCTTATTCCTTTTTCTTCTTTTGCTTGCCTTCTTGCACCATCTAGAGTATCCAGCACAAGTTTGAAAAGAATTAGTGAAACAAGCACTCTTACGACATTCCCAATCTCAGGGAGAGATCTTTTAATATTTCACTATTAAATACTATTTCTCTAGAGAAAGACAAATATAATATATTGCTTATGTGTGGAATCTAAAAAAATGGTACAAATTAACTTATTTACAAAACAGAAATAGAGTCACAGATGTAGAAAACAAACTTATGGTTACTGGGGGGAAAGGGGTGGGAAAGGGATAAATTGGGGGATTGGGATTGACATATACATGCAACTACATATAAAATAGATAACTAATAAGGACCTACTGTATAGCACAGGGAACTCTACTCAATACTCTGTAATGACCTATATTGGAAAAGACTCTAAAAAAGAGTGGATAAAGGTATATGTATAACTGATTCACTTTGCTGTACACCCGAAACTAACACAACATTGTAAATCAACTATACTCCAATAAAAACTTTTTTAAAATTGCATAAAACTACAAAAAAAAGATGTCTCATAATTCTTTATTAGAAGAAGAACATTCTCTTCCATTCTTACTTTGGGACATTAAAAAAAGTTTTTTAAATGCTCTCTGAATTTTTCAGGCACAGTAACTGAATCTGTCAATATGGTCATATAACTTTTCTTCCTTTTTATGTTAACATGATGAATTGGACTGACTACTTTGCAAATATCACTCTGGCATGCCTGAAATACATTCCACTTTATATGATGTATCTTCCTTTTAAATATTTTTAAGTTATTTTTGTTAAAAAATTTTAAGGTTTTTATACCTTTATTAATGAAAGAGACTGGTCTGCAAGATCTCATTGATGTGATGTCCTTGTTAGGTTTTGATATCAAAGTTATACTGGTTTCTTTTCTTCTAATCTCTGGAAGAGTTTATATAATATAGGTGCTGTTATTGCCTTAAGGTTTAGAAGAATTTACTGTTGAAGCCATTGAGTCTGGGGTTTTCTTAAAAGGAAAAATTTTAATAAAAAATACAATTATTAATAGCTACTAGACTTAAAATTATATATTCTATCAGTTTGAGTAAATATTTTTGAAAAAAATTTCTATTTCATTTAAATGTTCTAAATTATTGGCTTATACCTGTTTAGAATATAATTTTGTTGTCTTTTTAATTTCTGTAGAATCTGCAGTGATGTTCACTTTTTCTGATATGAATAATTTGTGTTTTTTCTCTTGTTTCTTGATAAAGTTACACTGAATTTATAAATTTTGCTATTCTTTTCATAAGGCAAATTTGCATTTGAATTTTTTGTTAGAAATTTTATCTGTTTTACTAATTTCTACTTTTATTTTTATCATTTTCTTCCTCATTCCTTCATCTTGTTTTCTCTTCTTTCTCCAGATTCCTGAGGTTGAAGATAAGATCATTGATTTTCCACCTTTCTTCTTTTCTAAATCTCACTCTAATCACTAATTTACCTAAATCTCACAAGTTTTAAAATGTTGTATCTTCACTATCATCCAGTTTAAATGTTTCTTAATGGTGGTGTGACTTCTACTTATAGCTCATAGACTATTTAGACATTATTTTTTAATGTCCAACTACTTACAGACTTAACATTTTTATTACTAAATTTTTATTACTAAATTCTACTGGATAGTAGAATATACTCTATCAAATTCTTTGATATTTGTGGAGGTTTTATTTATGTTCCAGTGCATGGTCAATTTTGGTAAATATTTATTTATGAGCACTATGTTTATTAGGTCAACTTTGTTGACTCTTTTCTAGATCTCTGTCATAGAATGTTTGTCTGCTTTTTCTATTAGCTATTAAAATATCAATGTTAAAGTTTTCTAGTATGAAATTGAATTCATTGATTTATCCTTGTGGTTCTTTCAGTGTTTGTATTATATATTTTGAAGTTATGATATTGAGTACACAGAAATAGGATTGTGATGTCTTCCTAGTAGAGGTACTGCTTTAATATTATAAAAACATCCCTCTTCATGTGTAGTAATTCATCTTGCTTTCAATTATACTCTTCTGATATTAGGATAGCCACACCAGAAGTATTTGTAAGCATTTGCTTAACATTTCTTTTCCTTTTACTTTCAGTCTTTGTGTCAAAAGCATGTTTATGTATATAGCCTAGCAAACATAATCTGTTATTTGAAGTATTCAGTGAATTTACCACTGTCCTTGTTGCCTGCTATCCGCTGCCTTGAAAGCCAATGTTTCTTTTTTCTTTCATTTTTTAAAATAGTTTTAGGTAGGAGAGTAAATTTGGTTCCTGTTATTCCAGTTGGCCAGAAGTACACATTTGTTGATTATCTTTTAAAGAGATTTATAAGAAGCAGAAAAAAAGTCTAAATTTATTCATATTATTACCACTTCAACTGGAGTATAAGTCCTTCAACCTTGTCTTTCTCCTTCAATATTGTCTATTCTTTGCAGTAACACACTGTCATGATTGCTGTAGTTTTATAGTATATTTTGAAGTTGTGCAATGTCAGTCTTCCAACTTTGTCTTTCTTCTTTAATATTGTGTAGTCTATTCCAGGTCTTTTACCTCTCCACAGAAACTTTAGAATCAGTTGGTCAATATCCACAAAACAACTTGCTGGGATTTTCATTGGGATCGTGGTGAAGGTACAGAACAATTTGGGAAGAAATGACTTCTTGACAACATTGAGTCTTCCTCTCCATGAACATGGAATATCTCTCCATTTCCTTAACACTTTGATTATTTTCATCAGAGTTTTGTAGCTTTCCTCCAATAGATATTGTACATATTTTGTTACATTTATACCTAACTATTTCATCTTGGAGTGTGCTAATGTAAATGGTATTGTGTTTTTAATTTTAAATTCCATTTGCTCATTGCTGGTATACAGAAGTTGAATGAAGCTGGAAGTCATTATTTTTCTTCAGGCTTTAGCAGTAGTCTAATGTGCATTTATCACACATGTGGCAATATAGGAGAAAATAAACATGAGCTGACTATAGCCAGCAGAAAACCAAAGGCCCCTTTGCAGCTGTGAAGCCAGGAAGCATCTAAAAACAGGCTCCAATGGGCACAAAAGCAGCTTCTTTTAAGTTCCTGATCTTTCATAACATTTCTTTCTCTATTACTTCTAACAAACATCCACCCTAATAATCTACATTAACTACTTCCCTTAATGAAATATCAACAGTGGTTTTGTTTACTGACAGAATTCTACCTGCCATAGTATTCCATTGATGTGTGATGAACTGTTAAATAAATAAATGAATTAATGAGAAATAAAAGAAAGAGCGAGAAGAGATTAGAAGGAGAGGAAGCATTGCAAGAAGGTTGGAAAAAGAAGATGTAGGAATTTGTCTATTACTATTGATTTTCAAAGCACTTTGAAGAACCTTTTCTGATAATGCCTACTTTTGTATGGGCTGTCACGATAAGATTTTGACAATTCCATAATAGTTTGAATTTCTCTCTTCTATTTTAAGCTTAGCAGTGTAAGGAAAAAAACTTGTTTTCTGATTTGGTAATTCCCTAGCAGTTGTTTTCTGATTTGGTAATTCCCTAGCACTCTACAATCAAATTAATCATGAAAATTGCAAATTTGCAAATGAAAACAAAAAATGCTATCTCATTAAAGTCACTGATATAATTTAGAATATCCACGATAACAATATATATTTTTGTTTACATCACCAAATTACTCCACTGTTTTCAAAGTTGTCTCCAGTGACTAACACACACAAAATATCACATGTACCAAAAACTAACATCAGAAATATTTCTATTTCCCATTTAAATCTGATTTCTTCATGTAGAGAGGATGCCTTGAGACAATCATAAATGTTAGGTACAGCCAGGGTGTTACTACATTCTTTCCTGCTGGCTTGTGTTTGATGCCCTATCTTCACTCTATTGGCCTTTACAAGCCACAGTGTTTCATGTGATTTCAAAGGGTTTTGATTTTTACACTGTTTCCTTCATTATCAAATGACCTAACAATCAAACATGCAGATTTATAGATGTAATTAAATGAAAAGTTTCAGCAACAGCTACTGCCACTTTATCTACCATGGCCAGGTTTATTTGCTGGGGGCATTTTTAATTTGTACCTGAAATTATCATTTGAGCTAAATCAAAATCATCTTCTCTTCCTTCTCTTCCCCATCCTTGTCCTCCTCCACTCCCCCCACTCCTTCCTTTACTTTGCAATATAATTTTAAAATAAATGAAAAATATGCAGATTGCAAAATGTTAAACCTTACCTTTACCACGTAGATATATGATTGATAGATAGATACATAGAGAGAGAGAGAGAGATGATAGATAGACAAAAAAGAAAATTTAAACTCTCCTGACTCTTCTTTGCTTCTCTCCCTCTAATGGAGATGATGGTGTGTGCCTACCAAATCCATTTTCAGGACTGAGGCTTTCATTCCCCCACTTGCTGGTAGTGTGAGTGCTGAGGTCTCCAGCTGAGTCCCTCCCCAGGAAATGCCCTTGGACAAAGAGAACATCCTGACAAATACTTGTCATTTCAATGTTCTTCTTTATACTTTCACTAGGTATCACTTAAAATAAATACTATTTCATATTTTATATTAAAATATAAATACAAATGGTATCAGGTGGCATTGATTCTTCATCAACTTCTATTTTTGTACAAAATGATGTTTGAGAGATTTAACCATAATGACTTATAGCCCAGTTCTTTTCTCATTTTTACCATTTTGTAATATTCCATTGTGTTAAATGTCACTATTTGTACATCCATTCTCCTATTGATAGAAATATGAGTTGTTTACATTTTCCTTTGTATAAAATGCTTTTATGAATATTCTTAATGTGTGCATATCTTTACCTTTTAGTCAAATTTATACTCCCTCCAGCAGCAGAGCAATCTTTTTGTTGTCCCACGATGCCTTCACACTCACTTGATGTTATGCAAATTTTAATCTTGATTGGGATATTTAATTCTTCTTTTCCCCTCTACAACTTATCTTCTCTTTCTCGTTACTTAATTACTTACCTTTAAAATCGTAACATACATATTTACCTGAAGTCTTAACACAAAGCCTCTAACCTCTTCCTGAAGTATAGTTTAGCTGGGTATACAACTCTAGGTTAATGGTTATTTTTTCTCAAGACTTTGAACACAGCTGTACTCCTCAGGCTCCTACCATCATTGTTCAGAAGGCTAGGCTCTTTCTAGTTTTTCTTCTCTCTGGCTGCTTTTATGTTTTCTCTTTTGCTTTGAGTTTCTAAAGTTCAACTACAATGTATTTAAAGGTAAATTTCTTTTTTTTTTTTTTTTCCTGCTTGGCTTTCATTTGGTTTACTGAATCTGAAGATTACATCAGTTCATCAGTTCCAGAAAAATTCTCTAGTATGACTTCTCCAAATAGTCTTTCTCCTTTATTCTTTAAATTCTTTCCCTCTGAAATAGCAATAAAGTTAGGCTAGATCTTCTCTTTCTAGCTCTATGTTGTCCAGCCTCTCAGATCATCTATTCCTTTGTCTCTCTTTCATGTAATTGTTCTTAAATCTATGCTTCAGCTTACAAATTATCTTCAATTTTGTCTCTTCTGCTATTTTACAGCAATGTCTATTTTTTTTTTTTTTTGCGATACGTGGGCCTCTCACTGCTGCGGCCTCTCCCGTTGCGACGCACAGGCTCAGCGGCCATGGCTCACGGGCCCAGCCGCTCCGCGGCATGTGGGATCTTCCCGGACTGGGGCATGAACCCACGTCCCCTGCATCGGCAGGCGGACTCTCAACCACTGCACCACCAGGGAAGCCCTGGGAGGTTTTTTTGTGCCTCTGTTTGAGAGAGATTTCCGTTTGCTACAGCCAGCACCCAAAAGTACTGTCAAACAGAGGCCATTTAAGGTAAACTATCAGATTGGGAGTTTCTGGACCACCCAACTGGTACAAATTTGGATCACTAACCTATGTGAGTCAGGCCTGTCAATACAAATTCTCAGAGGAGAGTTTTTGGTTTGTTTTATTTTGATTGAAAGTCTAGGATAAGACTGTCAAGTTCCCTTGTCTTCTCTTTTGCTGGTACATGGAATTTTTCTAGTCCATTCCTTCACCAAATTTGTAGATTTTCAAGGGCCCCAGTTTAAGCAGAAACCTCAAGCCCACTCACCTCCTTAGATTGACACCTGCATGATCATCAAACCCAAAGCTCTAGAGAACTGAGATTGGCAGATTCCCTCAGGACTGCCTTGACTTTAGCATCACTTATCACTCGGCTTTTCTGCTACCTCTTCATATGCAGTCCCTGAGAATTTCCATTTCATTCTTCTTATTCCAGCTGTTCATTTTAAAGGACATTTGTCATAGTTTATCCAGCATTTCTAAATGTTTTGCAGTGGAACAGTTTTCAGGATATCTAATGTGCCAAACTGACAAATAGATGAATGCATGTAAATTTTAAATTTGGGTAAATGATAATAAATTGTTTTCCAAGTGGATGCTTCTAATTATGGTCCTCAAATGAAATATAAATTGACATATAATATACTTCTCATATTGAAAGTGAACAATTTAATATATTAACATATGTATACACCCATGAGACCATTACCACATTGAAGATAATGAACATTTCCACCACCCCCATAAGTTTAACTGTCCTGCATTTTGCAAACATTTTCTCCGGTTCATCACTTGGATGTTTTGTTTTATTTTTTAACTTAGATTATTGTCCTTTTTACTATAACGAATTTCCAATTTGTCTGAAGCTAAATTTGTCAGTCATTTACTCCAGACCTGCTTATTTTTATTTTTAAAGCCCTGCTTATAAAGCCCTACTCTAAGATTATTTATAAACTCACCATATTTTCTTATAATTTTTTGATTTCATTTCTATATATTTACATTTTAAATTTTGATTCTTTTTTTGGCAGCAGCCCAAAACATTCTATATAGTGACAAACCAGATTTTCAAGTCAATCAGGGGCACCAGAATGAAGTCTCATTTAATACAAATTGCTGAATAAATTCCAAATTAAATGAATTGCCTCTTTTGTGGTATTGGCTATCAAACCTTAGAGGAGGTTACAGAGGGTCCCATTTCTTCTAACAACTCTATAGGAAATATATTATTTTAATTCTAATTTGAAATCAATGTTTGGAAGACTTCCTTTCTAATATACACATTCATAAAGTTTGACATCATATCTTATTTTAATTAATTACCTCATTAATTGCTGTTTCATTTCTTAACTGAAAGCTTGATTCAGTCAAGAAGATTTTTGGTGTCGTGTATACAGAAGTAGAAATATAATGTTATACACATGAAACATATATTATAAATCAATGTTAACTCAATAAAAAATAAATATTAAAAAAAGATTGCAAAACACCCCAGGCAAAAATAAGAAAGGGAACAGAGTAATTAAAAAATTAAAAGTTCATTGCTCTTTAAAGTGTATCAGCTAAGCAGTGACATATGAGAAAATGTGCTTCTTATTTCCTAGCTGTTGATTTGAAGGTGATGTTTCCACAGTGATTTCTTTCCCTTACATTTCTTTTAAGCCCTGAGCCCTACCTACTCTGGCATAGATAAAAACTTTGCCATCTGAGTAAGTTTCATTTTGACAGGGTAGCATAAAAACTTAAATTTTAAATGGGTAGTAGGTCTAGCCCAGTTAGTGTTCTCATTAGTTTAATAGGTCTATTAGCAAACTCAAAGACTTAATACATCCTGACACACTTTTGGTTTTTTGTTACTCTTTCTGTGAGAGGAGAGATTGAGCAGGGTGGGGTAAGTCATGTAGAACTAGTGGAATGTTATATGTACTTTGGGAGAAGACATATTGCTGACAGTTACAAACCTCAGTTACACTAGAGCAGAGGGTCCTGTTAAATTAACTTGTAGAAGGAAATGTTTCCCCTCCTACTATTCAGGCCAGAAAGGGAGAGACAGAGGTGGCAAGAGAAGTGGAAAGTGAAAAAATAAATTGAAGAAGAACTGGTGAGACTAGACAAGAAATGAAATAAAATATAAAACAAAGTAAAGAGGGGATATTTTAAAACAAGAAAAAATAAGAACAGAAGATGTGAGAAGTTAAAAGGAATGAGGAGTTAAGAGGTGAGCCAAAAGCATAAATATCGAAGAGAAAAGATAGAAAAAGACAAAAGGAATCAGGAGAGAAAGGGAAAAGAATTGGAAGAGAATTAGATACTAAAAGAAAAAAGTGTGGGTAAGAGGATTAGAAAGCTGAACAGGGGGAAAGAGAGAGTGTGTGTAGGGCCTGGTGTTGTGTGTATGGACACAGATGTATAGCACACTTATATAATCCTCTCTAGTCTACAGGTTTCACCTTTGTTCCCAGATCATTGTAAACACAAACATGGTTAAATTAATAGAGCACTCACAGGCAGTATCTTTAAAGAAAAAAATGTTACAAGATAGTCCTTATGGGGACTTCCCTGGTGGCGCAGTGGATAAGAATCTGCCTGCCACGCAGGGGACACGGGTTCGAGCCCTGGTCTGGGAAGATCCCACATGTCGCGGGGCAACTAAGCCCGAGAGCCACAACTACTGAGCCTGCATGCCACAACTACTGAAGCGCACATGCCTTGAGCCCGTGCTTCACAACAAGAGATGCCGCCACAATGAGAAGCCTGTGCACTGCAACGAAGAGTAGCCCCTGCTCACTGCAACTAGAGAAAGTCCGCATGCAGCAACGAAGACCCAATGCAGCCAAAAAAAAAAAAAAAAAAAGATAGTCCTTATAAAGTATTTTTTTCTACTTATAGCAAATAAATACCAATTTCTTTTGTTTCTATTTGACCGTAAAGACACTATTTTATGCTAAAGGGGATTGTTTTTAACATCTTTATTAGAGTATAATTGCTTTACAATGGTGTGTTAGTTTCTGCTTTATAACAAAGTGAATCAGCTATACATATACATATATCCCCATATCTCTTCCCTCTTGCATCTCCCTCCCTCCCACCCTCCCTATCCCACCCTTCTAAGTGGTCACAAAGCACCAAGCTGATATCCCTGTGCTATGTGGCTGCTTTCCACTAGCTATCGATTTTACATTTGGTAGTTTATATATGTCCATGCCACTCTCTCACTTTGTCCCAACTTACCCTCCCCCGTCCCCATGTCCTCAAGTCCATTCTCTAGTCAGTCTGCATCTTTATTCCCATCCTGCCCCTAGGTTCTTCATAACCTTTTTTTTTTTAGATTCCATATATATGTGTTAGCATATGGTATTTGTTTTTCTCTTTCTGACTTACTTCACTCTGTACGACAGACTCTAGGTCCATCCACCTCATTACAAACAACTCAATTTTGTTTCTTTTTATGGCTGAGTAATATTCCATTTTATATATGTGCCACATCTTCTTTATCCATTCATCTGTCGATGGGCACTTAGGTTGCTTCCAGGTCCTGGCTATTGTAAACAGAGCTGCAATGAACTCTGTGGTACATGACTCCTAAAGGGGATTTTTAACTCACTTTAACTCCTGAGCACTACAGAGCAAAATTCTTCCTTTAAAAAAAAGGAGATTTTAAACTTTTAAAAGTACACAATTTTGTTTAACTTTGCAACTGTACTGATATACATAAAATAAAAACCTAGGGATTTTTTTTCTGTGAATTGCCTTTGCATGTTTTATCCAGCGACAGAAGAGAATAATGTATGTTTCTAATATGTGAGTAGATGTAAAAATAATTCAGAAGAAATATTGGCTATTTTTTTTGTTAGATTTCTGGTGCAAGATTTGTTTTTGCTCCAGCAAATATCTTTTGTTGAGAAGAGCTTTTAGGAAGGGGACATTTCTGTTGCCTCTGCTCTAGGTGTGCTTGATTCACAAAATAGGTGTGTGTATATAAGCTATACATCAAAATAACTAAAAACAAGCCCTATATCTTCATAAATTTCATAAAAGGCATTAGAAATATGTTCTTCTCAGGGAGGGATAGGAAATCTAACTTCTAATTTTGGGTGACACATAGATACATGGATATTTTGCCTCATTGCCTGCTTTATTGAGTTTTAGGCCATATGTTCCTGGCTTTAGTTTACAATATTTATACCACTGGTGAGATGATAAAATTTTGAGCACAGTGTGTCCTATTCAGATTTCATCCAATAACTCATTTTTATTTCAGAATATATTCATCACACTAAGTCATATGATTTAAGGAAAATTTTTATAAACCAGGCAAAAATACCACTCTGAGCTAAGATTACAGAAACAAAGTTTCCTCTTCTATTTGTATAAAAACGAATTAAAATGATAGTATTGAGAATAGAAGCAACATTTATACATTAATATATTTTATCTTTCCTAAAACGTAACATTTGAATATATTTCCTATTCTGGGTTCTGGCATCTGAATTATTTCCTCTCCTACGCGTTTCCATATCCCACACATATCCTCTAGCCCTCATGTTCCACTTAATTGAAAGGCAGAGTGCATGCAAACCAAATGAAGTGCTTAAATCAGCTTGCTCCTCTACTACCAGCTCCAGAAAGAGATGCAGATGCCCTGACAGCAGTTTGGACCAGCGTCTTCCCCATTCATCCTCTGCAGTATGGTAGATGAGCAATTGCTCTGTTTCAGATCACAGAAACTGAATTCTCTGTGGAATGAACAAGCATCACCTCCACAACCACTAGTTTTTCACCCATTACCCATCTGAAAAACCTCTAAAGATCGAAGCCTATAAATGAAGGTAGTCAGCAACGACATGAAATCTACAAGCTGAATTTATTTCATGCATAGTCTAATTTGATTTTTCAGTATCATCACAGACTGTATATGAAATCACACTGGCCTCTCTGAGAAGCTCTAAGTAAACTAATAGTGTTCCCAAGTCATAGAATTTTAGGTTGGAGATGGAAGTGACCTTACGTGTTTTGAAAAATCAGGCCTCAAAACTAAGTTTGCTTGTCGGGCTAGCTGTTAGCTGCCATGAATTCAAATCCAAGACTCCTGATTCTTATTCCACTGCTCTTTCCATTCTATCACATGGCCTTTTTCAAGACCATCTAGAAGGAAAATAACCTGAAATATGAGTTATACTGCCTGTTAATTTTATTTAGTTCAATGTTAGTAAGACAGATTTTTAAATCTAGTTGGTAAGTTTTAACAAATCATTATAGTTCTTTTATTAGCTGTTAACTTAAAATGATCTTCTGTGTCATATTTAGAACTGTCCCTTAATCCATCAGGCTTCTGACCAAGCAGTTTTCATCATATCTTTACTATTTGCAAGTAAATGACAGCAATAAAAAAGAAAACTGGGAGAACATGAAGATAAAAGATAAAGAATTGAAGATAATTGGGGAAACCATATGATAGTGTTATTCATGAAAATCATAAATTTTGGGGTCTAATTAAATCCGTGTTCTAGTCTGGGTTCCCCCATTTACTGCTTGTGCCAACTTAACTATATTACTTAACATCTCTGAACCTCAGTTTTCTCATCTCTGAATGGGGGCAATGAAAGTATCTACCTCACAGAGTTGTTGTGAGTCCTGAGAAAAAGTATACAATACTTAATATAGTACCTGTTACTTAATGAACACTCAAGAAAAATTGGCCAAATCTAAATGTCTCCATGGAGGATTTTTTAAAAAGTCACATCTGGGAACTATTAAGCAATCCCCTCACTTAGGTGTATTCCCAAGATAAGCCGTTTGTAGAACAGCCTTAAAGACCTTTCTAGAAAGTCTTCATCAGTCACCCATCCCAGAGGTCATCCGCTCCAAGTGAGTGAATCACCTCTTTGCTTGGAGAAGAACCTTGGAAAAAGCATCTTCTAACCCACTACAAGTCTAGAAGCAGATTGTGATATATCCCACAGCTAGAAAGAGAAGCCAAGATGAGAAAGTGCTCAATTTGGTGAAGCTTATTTACTGACTCATCCCTGAACAGTTGTGCTTATATTAAAATTCTATATATATATATATGAAATGTACATACAAATGCACACAGATGGGATAAGCATATGGGAGCACATGCACACACGCACACACACACACACATAGAGTGTCAACCGTTTTTAAAGACAATAGAGATGTATATATGTCCATGCCACTCTCTCACTTCATCCCAGCTTACCCTTCCCCCTCCGTGTGTGGTGGGATAGGGAGGGTGAGAGGGAGACACAAGGGGAGGAGATATGGTGATATATGTATATGTATAGCTGATTCACTTTGTCATACAGAAGAAACACACCATTGTAAAGCAATTATATTCCAATAAAGATGTTAAAAAAAAAAGACAATGGAGACATTTCCATCTCCATAGAAAGTTCAGAAGTACTCTTTACTCTTTGGAGTTCATTTTCAGATTTGGGGAGAAATATTTACTTTCCAAATTATGGTTTTCTTTAGCAAATATTTGCTTTTCCCGGGCACATAACTAACAAAACAGCAAAATCAGCCTGACAGCAGGAAGAAGACAATTTAAATTAAACATTTAAGATTGACTTTGAACTCTAGGATGACAGGGAAAAACTAATGTCACTGCTGTATCTATCCCCTAAACCGAGCTCAGTAACAGGCACATAGGTCATTATTAAACATTTTAGAAAATGAACAATGAGGAATAAATCTCCAAGTAAACCTCATTATATATCAATTTGGAGCAAGAAAAGTACTATCATCTCTCCTGCCCTGAGTCAATATTAGAAACTCTTCTTTCTATGGTTTGCTTATTTCACCTAGCATAATCCCCTCCAAGTCTATCATGTTGTCACAGATGGCAAGATTCTCATCTTTTTATGGCTGAATAATATTAAATTGTAGTTTTGATTTGTGTTTCCTTGATGATCAGTCATATTGAGTTACCTTTTCATATATGTGTTGGTCATTTTTATGTCTTCTTTGAAAAAATGTCCATCTAGGTCCTTGCCCACTTTTAATTAGGTTATTTAGGGTTTTGTTTTGTTTTTTGCTATTGAGTTGTATGAGTTCCTTATATATTTTGGATATTAGCCCTTTATAAGATATATGGTTTGCAAATATTTTTACTATTCTGTAAATTTCTTTTTCATTTTATTGATGGTTTCCTAGGTTATGCATAATAATTTTAGTTGGATGTAGTCCCACTTGTTTATTTTTGCTTTTGTTGTGTGTGCTTTTTGTGTCATATACAAAAAACAAAAACAAAAAACCATTGCCAGGACCATGTCGAAGAAATTTTCCCCTATGTTTTCTTTTAGGAGTTAATACAGCTTCCAGTCTTTAATCCATTTTGAGTTGATTTTTTACATATGGTATAAGATAAGGGTCCAATTTCATTCCATTGTGAAAAACCTTTTTTAAATTTTTTTCTGTTCTGTAAATATTAAGGAATTTTCTCTATCCTTATTGCTCTGATATTTTACCAGGTTAAGCTCAGGAACAATCAATCATTCATTCAACCAGTACTTATTGAGTACTTACATACTCTATGTGAGGGTTAGTGGGGATACAGAGAGAATATAGATGCAACCCATGTTCTCATCATATTTGAACTAGAGAAAGGGAAAGGAAGAAAAAAAATCACATAAAGAGGTAAGTTAATTTCAAATAGTGATAAACGCTATGAAGAAAATAAAACAATATAGAGAAAAAATGTTAAGTGGAGAGACCTTAATGTAGCTAGAGTGGTCATTAAAGGCCTCAATAAAGAATTGACATTTTATCAAAAGTTGATTGGTTAGGTAAAGACATGAGAATGCATTGGTCTTTTAGGAAAAGACCAATGAGGCGAGAATGTTATGAATAAGGGGAGAGTGATATCAGAGCTATGGGCCCTAATAAGGAATTTGGGCCCATAATCCAGTACGTGGGAAAACCCTTGAAGGATTTTAAGAGGAATTCAATGATTGGAATTATGCTTTAAAAAATATTTCTCTTAATACTCTTCAAACCAAATACTGTATGGCTAGGGGAAAACATGCAACCACGCTGGAGTTTTTATTTTAAATTTACAACCATAAACCTAATGTTGCCCACCAATTATACAATATTTCCTAGAGCCACTCTTTTAGATAACATTTTCTATCATCAAATGAATATTCCTGCCTCACTCCCACTTTCAGTTGGTGACCTTTCTATTTCACCATGAAAATGAAAGCCATCAGAAGAGCACTTCTGCAGATTTTCTTCACCCAGTTTATTCACCCATCAGCAGCTGTACCCTATCCACTATCTGATCATACACCTTTGTAAAACTAATTCTTCATTTATATGCTAGATTGCATTTCCCCTTAACTACTCATAGATATCACATAAGCAAGTCTGCCTCTCCTATATTCCCAAATTTTCCTTTCTCTGCTGAAACATGCTTTTAACTCTCCCATCTTAAAAACCTTATCTTGACTCCCCTACCATCTACCACCCCATTTATCTTCTTCCCTTTGCAGCAAAGTCTCTGAAAATATTTGCCTATACTGGCTTCCTCCAATACTCCTTCTAGCCACTCTTAAATCCATTCATAGACACTTATGAACCTTTCCACCACTCCATGTTTTCTTCCTACCTCACAGATTTCTCAGTCTCCTTTGTAGTTGTAGTTTCTCCACTTCTTTCTTAAATCTTAATATTAGAATATTCCAGGGCTCAGTATTTGGCTATCATTTCTTCTCCCCACTGGTGCTGTCATCCAGTCTCATAATTTTAGTTGCCATCATATGTCAACTGTCATATGTCATCATATGTCAACATATGCCATCATATGTCAGTTGAGCCCTTTCTCCTGAATTCTCGAATTTCTCCTGAATTCGACTCTCATATCATTCCCAGCTTCTCATCTGATATTTCCACTTGAATGTCTAAGAGACATCTCAGATTTAAATGCCCAAAACTAAATTTCTGATATTCTACAAAAACCCACGCCCTTCCCAATCTTCCCCATCTCAGTTGATGACCATTCCATCTTCCCAGCTGTTCAGCCAAAATCCTTAGATTCATCTCTGACTTTTCCTTTTCTCTCTCATCCAGTGTTTAATCTGTCACCAAATTATACAAACAAATTCATCCCTTCTCGTTACCTACAGTACTATCCCCCTAGACTGACTACCATTATTTCTGTGAACTTTTACTACAGAATCTTCCAATCTAGAGCTTTGTTTTGTTTTGCTCCCACACTTGCCTGCAGCTAGATTGATATTTAAATAAATCAGATTACATGGCTCCTTTTCTCAACATCCCGCAGTGGTTCTCCATTCACCTTGGAAAATAAAAGCCAAGGTCCTTAAAATTGTCTAGAAGATTCTACATCTCTGGCCCCATTACCTCTCTGACTTCATCTTCTAACAGTTTCAACCTTCACTCGCTCCACTTCCATTACACTGGCCTTCTTGCTGTTCCTCAAATATGCCAGACATGTGAGAACCACTGAGCCTTTGCACTTGCTATTTCTATCTTCCCCTAATGTTCTTTCTCAGTAACCCACCTGGCCAAGCCCCCCAACTTATTCAGTTTCTGCATAAGTAGCTCTTTCTCAGGGTTGCCTACTCTGACCACTCTACTTAAAATTATAGCATTCCCCTCCAAGCATTCCTGTGTTCCCTTATCCTGCTATATTTTTACTATATCAATTTTTTAAACATCTTTATTGGAGTATAATTGCTTTACTATGGTGTGTTAGTTTCTGCTGTATAAAAAATGAATCAGCTATACATTTACATATACTGTATCAATTTTTAATTAATTTGCTAAATTATTTATTTATTATGTTTATTTACTATATCTTTCACTTGCATATTAGTTCAATGAGGGCAGGAATTTTTGTCTGTTTATGCAGTATTGATTCCCATCACCTACAAGTAGGCCTGGGACACAATGGGCTCAATAAAATTTTTTTATTGTAAAAAATTAAATATGTAAATGAATCTTAAAAATTTAATATTATACTCAAAAAACAAGTCAGAAGAATACCTACAATATGATTTAATTTATATAAAGATCAGAAACACAAAATTAAAAACAACTATAGAAACTTTTATGATAAATTCTTTTTTAAAGGAATGCTTTTTATCTGGAAGCGAGCACAGAGATTGTAACTGGGAATCGCAAGTTACTCTTTCTTAAGTCTGGTTGTGAGGACGTGGGTAGGCATTTTATTGTTATTCTTTAAACCATACATAAATATAACATTTCTTTTCATATATATAAAATGTTTCATAATAAAAATTAAAAACACATTATATTTCTGTACACTTGAGTTTTGAGGATGCATTTATACCTATGTAGTGATTTTTTATAGAAACAAACACTGCTTTTGTAACCTCATTTGATCCTCAAAACCTCGTATCCCCACTCTACTCAGTAAAATGACTTCTCAAGCCACAAGACTAATCACTGGGACAGTCAGGCATAGGATTTGGGTCTTCTGATTTCAGAGATTTGGACTGAAAAGTACATTGATATTAACTCTGGGTTCACACTGGGTGTAAATTTGATGTAGTAACTTTGAGAATGTTCAGAGAAATTCGACATTAATTAGGTCATTAACTAATCATATTGATTCTTATTCTCCTGCATAAAATGTTGGCCCTCACATTAGGCTGACCTGAAGTTAAATTCAAGCTTTCTGCCTTGGCATTTAAGAGCCTCATGCTCTGACTACAACCTTCCCCACCTCATCTTCTACATTCTACTCCAGTTGTACTGGTGCATTTCCCAAGCATGATATGTCCTTTCCTATTACATTTCCTTTGTTATGATCATATGGTTATCTTAAGACACCATCCCACCATCTCTGCTTATTGGACTTTTGCCTTTCCCTCAGAGACAGCTTAACTATCCCCCACACCCAAATAAGCCATCTCCAAAATTCCCTTTTGTAATTAATTGCTACCTTCTCGGTGAAACCATTGTAGAGTATTGGTACTTTAATCAGAGTAAATCTTTTATTCTATCTTGTACTGTACCTCATGCTTTATACTAAATTAGAAGTTACTTGAGAAAACAGTCTATCCTATGTGTATTTTTATCCAACAGTAACAATGGTATAGTATATTCTTTTGACAACCTTTACATGGAATCCAGCAATTTGCTCAAATAAATAGGAAATAAATCCTTAATGGGTTCCATAGACATGTAATTTTCTTAAGTTTTCCTTAAATTCTTAAATTTCTTAAATTCTTCAAGTTAAATTTCAAAGGATACAGTTTTTCCTATTTGAAGTTATAATCATGTAAATAAATGGCATTTGATTCTATCATAATCACTATTATCACCGTTATTGATGATGGTAGTGGTTAAGGGCTTACTGTAGAGGCATAGAAATCCAAACAAGGGTGTTTTCTAATGGTAGGAGAAATCAACATCTCATCTACTTGTTGCTGTAGATTAGGCACAGATGAGAGTGTCGGGTCTGACCAGCACTCCTAATTTCATTCTTCATTTGTTATACAGTATTCCAGGTGTACTGCTGTTTCTGAGACAGCCAAGAGGTTGTGAATCAAATCTGGTAATCTCATTCTTTGCATGTACAGGCACGTTTCAGTAACAGAGCAAGTGTCAGCGTAAATGAATCTATTGATCCTTTTTCAAAATTCGACTACAAACCAATTTAGAATCAGATTTATTAGATGTCAAGTGCAATAGTTATAGCAAGGTCAGTGACATAATTAAGAACACTGTTGAGTATTAGGAGGAAAATGAAAGGGTATTTTTTTTCCTGTTAAAGAGTAAGAAATGCTATGTGAATACCAATAATTTGGTTGCCCATTAAAGTACAAGTCACATTAATATTTGTCTCTTAATGGTCTTTAAATTCTGCCTATTTAGCACTGACATTGACAGGTTACATTATAAAGTACTCCCAAGGAAACCCTCCTCAAAAACTTTTCATTTAGAGATGGCACTCACACTCGCTTCCACAATACATAACACTGATTGTTCACTACCTTTCTAAATCTACGTTAAGCATTTCCTCTGAGAGAACATATGAAGTATAGATACAAAAAAACAACATCCCACTAAATTGATATTACGAAACCACCTCATTAGGAAAAAAAAGCTAGTTGTTTATTTGACTAAATTAAAGACAAATGACGTAGCCTTCCTTTTCTGTTTATACCAACCCAGCAGCCAGCTTTGCTTATAGAAATAGATGTGTCTTCAACTTCTTGCATCTCAACCACTCACCATTTTAGCTTATTCCAGGGCTCTGCAAGCTATCATACATTTCAAAACACCTCCATAAGAACAGCATTCAACTACTCTCTGAACATTTCTTCTGCTTTTATTTACCAGTCTCTCTCTTTTCCTAAATGAATTACCCTTTCTAGGTATATCACACTAACAACTGTCAACCTAACATCTACAATACAAATCCCTTAATCCTATGTGTCCTCCAATTTCCTACTTTCCCTTGTCAGCCAACCCTTTGGAAAGAGAAATCCTTGCTTACCATCTTATCTGTTTCTTCACATTTTATTGCCTTTTATTTTACCTGCTTACCACTCTCTTAAAACTGCTGTGATGGTGCTCAGCCTTCACTTGAACTATCCAAAGAACACCTCTCTCTGCTACATTATATACTGTCGACTCCTGGCTCCTTTCTTAAAGTCTCCACTTGCTTGGTTCCCATGCCCCTGATCTTGTGCTCTTACTTATTCCAGATCAATTCTTGCTTTCTTTCACAGACTCTTCTTCAGATGTTCACCAATGGGATGTAAGAAAATTGGTTTATGATATTCCAGGAACATCCTTAAAGGAAGGGGATGTACTCATCTTCACCCCTTCCCTTTAGATGAAGTGCAGATGAAATATCTGGAGATCCAGCAGAAAATGTGATATCTGGAGATCTTGGCCCCTGAGGTTGGTCCACGTGTTGAGAATGTAGGAGTAACAAGATAGAAGGAGTCAACAATAATAATATAACTGCTCTACCAGCCCTTGTATTAATCATGCTGTTTATTTTACAATGTTTTGACATCTTGGAGGAGCAGGGGTGGGTGGGGGGACCTGCTGGCTGAGGACACTGCCCTTCTCAAGGTGAGTTGATTCCTGTTGTCATTCAATCACCTTTATAAATTAAGAACCAGGCACAAATCAGCCTTGGACTCTTTCATCTCTGAACTTTATTGATATAAGATATGACTTCTATCTTGTTCAAATAACTGTTATTTACAGTCAAATATTCTAACACAAACATATATCACTGGCATATTCCCTTCAAATACAGCATGTTTAAATCATGCTCATTATTCTGTCCCCCTCAAACCTGCTCTTACTATTTTTTCTTTTCCAGAAAATATTATCATGATGTAAGCAGAGTCATCCAAACCAGAAACCCAAGAATCATCCTAGAATTCTTCTCCACCTTCATGTCTCAAATCGAACCAATATCCAGGGTTTTTATGTTTTACTCACTCCCCTAAATATTTCTTGACTGTATCTTTACCTTCCTTTGCATGTTAACTGCCTCTGCCTGAACTTCTGTCCTCCACTGATAAAGACATTTAAAATACACATTATCTATTATGGCCTAAGAGCCCCTTGCCTCATCTTACCCTTCTACCTTTACAACTTTACCTTTTTCTACTATTTTCTTCTCTCCTTACCCTCCAGGCATAAGGCCCTCCTTTTTGTCTCTTGAATACCTGATCTTATTTCCATTTTAGAGCCTTTACATTTGGCTGTTCACTCTGCTTGGAGGACTAATTCTTTCCCCAGGCCCTTCACACAGAGATACATACAACTACTATCTATCATATTACTATGCTAATTTTCTTTATAGCAATTATCACATGTGGAATTACCTTTTGCATATTATTTACCTTGTCATCTGTCTCCCTCTTAATCTGTCACCTTCACTTCTGCATCCCTCTTACCAAGCACACAGGAGGTGCTCAAAAATTTGTTGAATAAATGAATGAATGAATGTTCTATTTCTAATTGTCCCCCTCTTCAGACCTATCCTCCCCTCAGAATGATCTAGATAGAATCTAACTATGAAATAATATTAATAAAGCTTTTCAGGGCTCCACTTCAACTCCACCAAGGGTTCCTAAATTTTAGTGTACTAGTTAGGAAACACCTTGAAGCATAGATTCCCAGACTTGCTCTCAAGAGATCATGATTTGATACATCTAGTTTAAGGTCTGAGAAAAGTCATTAAATGTACTTTCAACAAACACTTCAAGTAATTCTAAGGCAGGTGATTCATGAAACATGCAGAATAAAAATTCATATCCCTTAACCTGGCCTACAAGGTCTTCTATAACCTGGTCTATAAATGGGAAATGGGGAGTTATTGTTTAATAAGTATAGAGTTTCATTTGAGACGATGAAAATGTTTTGGAGGTGGATAGTGGTGATGGTTGCCCAACAATGGGAATCTACTTAATGACAGCAAACTGTACACTTAAACTTAGCTGAAATGGTAAACTTTATGTAAATTTTACCAAAATAAAAAGAAGCAATCCAAAACTATAATCCTTATAATTATCATTGCCCCATACCAGTTAAGTACAACTATGTGATATTCAGTATGTTTTCCTTTACCTCATTGAGCATAATTATAATAGCTGTTTTAAAATCATTGTCTGATAACTTGCAACATTGAGTAATCTCATGGTTGGTGTATATGTGTTGTTCTTCCCCTGTGAATTGGTCACATTTTCCTGATTTTTTGCATTGTCAGTAATCTGGTATTGTATTCTAGACATTGTGAATATTATGTTGCATAGGTGCTAGGTTCTGTTATAATCCTCTGGAGAATGTTCATGTTTCTATTTTAGAAGGCATTCAACCTGGTTAGGTTCATACCTTAAAGTCTGTTTGCTTTCTGTAGAGGTAGTTCAAATTTCTATTTAGTTATTTAAGTCTTTTTACATTGGTTTGAGTCTGTCTCATATATCTTAGTCAGGAGACTTGTTCAGGTGATTCAAATTTCTGTTAAGCTCCCAAAGCCTTGCTATAGTTCTTTGGTTGTATCTCATACATGTATAGTTCAGGGATTAATCTGAGACTGTTTCTGGTTAATACACAGAATTAGGAGGACCACTTTCAGGCTCTATTCCTTCCAGGATTTCTCCCCAACTCTCTGGCCAACTGAGGCTCCCTTTTCTGATTCTTCTATCCAAAGAGATAGAATTTATATCAGTTTTAGCTGCTTGTGCCACTGTATGACTCCATGAATTAGGTCTGCCCT
Source organism: Delphinus delphis (assembly GCF_949987515.2). Taxonomy (NCBI): domain Eukaryota; kingdom Metazoa; phylum Chordata; class Mammalia; order Artiodactyla; family Delphinidae; genus Delphinus; species Delphinus delphis. Next base: position 35,968,559 of record NC_082695.1, read on the forward strand.
TGGGGTAAAATTGTAAGAGGCAGGAAAAAATAGTGAATCTCCCTCCCAAGCACTTGACTTCTCCAAGTTGTGATACGACTCCACAGTCCTGTGCTTTGGTTTACTTTTGAGTCTTCATGTTGGTGTTCATTTATTTTGTTCTGAGTTTTTAAGTGCCATCAGCAGGTGGATCTGGCTGGAGTGAGCTTACACTATCCTGTACCAGAACTGATGCTTGTTCCACCTTTCTGTTTTTTTATTTGTGGACGTTAGTAAGCTGCAGCCAGGAAGTAAGAACTGTTTTAGTTTTTTCAAACACAAGGACTTTAAATATAATTGAATTGGTTTCACAGGTAATGGAAGGTCTGAGAAGCTTACAAGGAGATGAAAATCAACAAAAAGACTGACAACAGCTGAAAACTGCTACTAACCCTAGTGTTGGAGGGACAATGAAAGGAGATGTTGTTATCGGAGCCCAGATGTTAGGGCTCTCTGGCAGGAGCTAGAACATCAGAAGATGCACTGCTGGGACCACAGTGGGAGTTGCTCAGTTAGGCTTGGAGCTACAGAGAAGCTCATTCACAGCCAGAGATGCTACAATAGGCACAGTAATTTCGGACGGGATACCCTGGCTTCTCCCATCCTTCTCACCTTCCAATATCAGTACCCACATTGACCAAACATTCCTGGAAGCCAGAGTGCAAGAGAGCCAGGGAAATGTGATTTCTAACACAGAGAGCAAATCAGGAGAAGGTAGGAAAATAGATCGGAGTCAAACAAGCACTTGGCTAGCGCACTGGAATATTCTGAAGTAAATCTGAGAGATGTATTATTTTGCCCACAAGTACTAACACTTGAAACATTTAAGGTATGTTTAAAAAAAATCAAAACAACGTCAATTGCCTAAAAGCTTGATATCTGCCAGAAATGTAGGAATGGCTAGCATTTGAAATTATTATTTCTCAAGATGCATATCATGTCATATCATTCCAATTACTGGTATGAGAGGGTGAAAAGCCAGCCATTCTCTGGTCCATGCCTTGATCTCCAATCAAGAGCAAAAGGAAGAGCCAGGAATCAGGGGCCAAAAGTATGTGAGTGAGTGACATTCTGAGTAAAATGAACAGGAGGGGTTCTTCTTCCTAACTGAAAATTCAGAAAACCCTTGAAAATCTGGGAAATGCAGCTCACAGGGAAATGAGCTCACACTTCTCTGACAATATAACACCAGTTTCTGGTAGAGTGATTTTTAATCCATAGATCTTTAATAGCAAAACATTTTAGGAGAGCTGTCAATATGTGCCCTCTAGCATGGCTCAGATCTTTCTCTCTGAAGAGGATATACCTTGAATTCTTAGGAAAAAGAATTCAAAGTGAAATTGTCAATACAAAAATTATAGATACTTTCTTTTACAGTCATTCTCAACCTAGAATATTTTGTGTTTCTATGTTAATAAGATACTGAAATCCCCCCATTTAACTTTCTCTTGTTCCCTAAAACACAACCGATTTGCTTCCAAAGCCATTTTTAAGTATCAGTTTTTTGCGTAGGTAATTTCAGCTAGGACTCAATTTTTCTGAAAAAAAAAAAAAGAAATGAAAACGGAAAATGCTATGGTAGTTTCTGTTTTCATTATATCCTTTTCATATAAGTGGGGTTCTAAGCTAACACCTCATAGCTTAGAGCTAAGAGCCAAATACTTTAACTCATTTGTCCATATAAGAATTTTTTTATATGAAGTAAAACAAACACAAGAGTGAGCCACTATAATTTGTTAGAGAAGAGGATGAGAATGGGGCTTGACTCAGTTAAAAGTGGTTTAATACAGAATATATTTCTCTTGAGATAGAATTAGTTTGTGTAATTTTTAGACCAGTTAACTACTGCATAATTAAAGTTTGCAAATATGCCAGTGGTTCTCAAACTCCTCCAGCCCCAGCAGCAGTGACAAAGCTTCCCACGTGAGACAGCCCCATCAGCAGTCCCTGATCTGGCTGCACAGCTGTAGCCAAATGAGCATTTGTTCTCCTTTATCTCTAACATCACTCTTTACTACAACTGAGCCCACCATGATCTAAAGAACAGTTTTTTCTTAATACACAAAACAAAAACAAAAACCAGTTATAATGATCAAACTGAAAACAATGCATGCATCTCTTCTCAATTTTTTTTTTCTTTTTGTGGCACAGATTCACCTGGGTTAGCATAAATACTGTAGAAAGCATTCAGAGCTGATACTTTAACATTCCCAGGAAAATACGTGAACTTGCTTTAATGCCTTCACAGAAACAGTACGGCCAATATAGTGCTTTGCACAGGTGTAATTTGTCAGTTTTATCACACACAAGAAACAGTATTGTCTACTAAAAATGTTCTCTTTGGATGTAAAACTAACCAAAAAAAAGTGTTAATCACAGTTGAGAAATGTGGGAGGTTAGCTGCAATTGCTCCAAAAGATTTTCCCCAACCACACCTGGGGAAGGACGAGGAGAGAAAAGAAGAAGTGGAGGATGATGAGCTGCAGGTGTGGGGGGGGGATGGAAGGAAGGGAGCGGGGAGAGAAGGTAAACTATGTCTTTCTTTTCCCCCACAATCTTAGTTTGATTTTATCCTGATACTGCCTATGGGTAGTTACATTACCTAGATTTCACATGGATCTCATGTAGAAAATGCACAAGACTTTACAACCGAACATGTTTATGAAGGAATCACCAAGCACATATTTCATGTTGAGCATAGTAGTCAAACATGATAATATAAAAGAATCATGTCTAATCTTCCCCAGATTCCATTACAATTTAAAGTCCCTGATCATCATTATCAGCATCGGTAAAAACAGATAAAACAAGAGTTTTAGATTTATCTTTGCTCCATGTCACTCTATAGAGATTTCTCCCACCTTGGGAAAATAGAAAGGGCTCCACCCAGAAGGATCAAGCCAAGCTATTGAATACATATCTAGGTTTGAGTCTGGCAGGAAATATTTGAATAGACACTTCACAAAAGAAGATAAAAGAATGGCTAATCAGCATATGAAAAAATACTCAATACCGGGCTTCCCTGGTGGCGCAGTGGTTGAGAGTCCGCCTGCCGATGCAGGGATCACGGGTCCGTGCCCCGGTCCGGGAAGATCCACATGCCGCAGAGCGGCTGGGTCCGTGAGCCATGGCCGCTGAGCCTGCGCGTGCGGAGCTTGTGCTCCGCAAAGGGAGAGGCCACAACAGTGAGAGGCCCGCGTACTGAAAAAAAAAAAACAAAAAAACCCTCAATACCATTAGTCATCAGGGAAATAAAATTAAGACCATAATGAGATACCACTCCAAACCCAGTAGAATAGCTAGAATCAAAATGACTGACCATACCAAGGACTTACAAAGATATAGAGCAGTTGGGGCTCTTCTGCCCTGATGGTAGGGGTGCAAATGGTATAAACACTGTGAGAAAAACTGTTTAGCCATTTTTTTATAAAGTAATACAGTCTTAGAAAGTGAAAGCCTGCAATTCCACTCCTTGATCTTTGCCCAAGAGAAGGGAAAACGTTATTTTACAAAAAGAAAAAAAGAACAACAAAATGCCCATCAACATTTAATTGAGGGGGAAAAAGGTGGTATATCATAAAAGGGAATATCACTTGGTGATAAAGGGCATCAAACAACTGACACACAACATGAATGAATCACAAAAATTATGTTGAGTGAAAGAAGCCAGACACAAAAGAATCCACAGTGTATGATTCCATTTATATGAAATTCTAAAAAAGGCAAACTGAAACTACAGTGTCAGAAAGCAAATCAGCAAGTGCCAGTGGCAAGGGAAAGTTGGGGGACTAACTCCAAATAGCATGAGGGAAATTTGGAGGTGATGGAAATATTTATCTTGATTGAGTTAGTGGTTAATGAGTGTATACATTTGTCAAAACATCAAAATTATAGGTTTACCTTATTGTATAGAAATGCTAGGCTCAAAGGATATTTTCAGAATCTTATACAGTATCTTTAATAATTTTGACTATTTGCTAGCATTTGTTGTGCACATAATTTTAAATATATCATCTCATGTAGCCCTCATAATACACACCCAGATAGATATTCTTATTGTTATCATCTTAAAGATGAGAAAATGGGGCCCAAAAATGTTAAGTAATAGATTAGCCTGAGATGTTATAGTCAGTAAGTTGCTGTAATATGATTAAACTTAATTCTCTCAGAACCACGATTCCACATTATCTTCCTATAATTCTTTAGGATTTATTTTAATCAGCACTACTTTCTGTCATATTAATCTACTGATATTTTATTTTAGAGATTGATATAAAAGCTCTCACTCATGACTTCCTTTGAAGAAGATGAAATTGGTGCAATTATCTTTACCCTGATTTTCTTATTACCTATGTATTATCTCCTAATTATTGCCTCTAGACATTTTTAACTAATAAAGCTACAACATAGGTGAAATTACTTAATTCTCCATCAACTATCTGAAAATAAGTCTTCTGATTTTGTGCCACTTTAATTACCTATATCCTCCAAATAATATTTGGTCCTGCTTATTATATCGATTTAAGAGTATTCTGAATTTTCTTCTGGTCCCTCAGTGATGAACTCTTTGATCATTTATTCTCATAATATTGGAAACGCCCTTTCACAGACACACAGAAAGACTTATTGATTAGGGCCAGATTCTACTGTCAGGTTTGCACATGGTTTCCCATTAAATTTTACGTTTAGTCCTCCTAATCACTCATTTGAAAATTTTTAGTTCACTCTACTTACTGGTAGATATCTGCTGATACCTACTAACTTATCAAGGCACTATAAAATACCCAATTTAAACTACAGTTTGCTCTAACAAGGGCCAAGTTTATTTATATTTTAGTCTTCCTGAAAAAAAAAACTTTATACCAAAAAGCCCTATAAAAATCTCACATAGTAAGCCAGTAAATTTTTGCAATCTTTAAAAGGGTATAAAAAATTAGGAGTTGTGTTAAATGATAACACTTACATATCAGACAATTCACGAGTAGGAATCAGAACGTTCAACTCTACAAGTGGATCTCTTCCAGGGTCTCTTTAACAGATCTTACATAGCAAACTTAGTTCTTTCTAACTATTTTCAGATTCAAGATATGATCTTTACATAATGAGCTTTAAATAATTACCACATCACAGATAAGTCACTGATAGTTGGTTTACTTCAAAAAATAAATTTGAATCCCTTGCCTCAGACAAGGATAATACCAGTAATAGCATGTTCCCTACATCACCAAATGTATAAATGCTATTTTTGTGCTTTTGCCAACACTAGCCAGCAAGCGACTCAGTCCATATTTGCCTTGATTTACCTCCTCAGGGAAAGCATGCTGCTCCCTCAAAGATGCAAGCTCAGGTAGTAGAAGACAAGGAAGCTGAGGGAGACCTTCCAGAGTCCTGAAAAAACCACTGTAGCTCAGTCAGCCTTCCAGTTATGGTGACATTCAAGAAGCCCTGTCCATCCTTTACGTCCAAGCCTCAGACGATTTGAGGGGTGCTGCCGTTATTCTCCACAGATGCAAGGGAATCAACAGGGTAGAAGACAATAGCACCCCAGCTAAGGAACCTGCTTCAGATACTACAACCAGCTATTCCGTCTTTGGACATTATTTCAGAACCTAAAAAGTCAGCAAATGTGTACAATACTTGAACAGAACATCCTAAGCAGGCAACTTTATCATGGTCCACATGTAAGCATCTCATTCATGAGGAACCATCTCACTCCTTTATACCATTTGGAAGAAGCATCCATCAGGACATTAGCATGTCTTCTCTGAGAAAAAGAGAAGCATTAATTAAATGCTTTTAACGTCTGAAATCCCACGTTAGTGGCTTCCTTTGGAGCCAGAACAAAGTCAGTACAAACTCCAGCACTAACAGAGGAAGCAAAATAAATGACATGCATCAGAGACACATGACCTCTCCAAACATGCTTTTTTAGAAGAGTTTAAGGGCTTTTAAAAGCCAAATTTGGGCTTCCCTGGTGGTGCAGTGGTTGAGAGTCTGCCTGCCAATGCAGGGGACACAGGTTCGAGCCCCGGTCTGGGAAGATCCCACATGCCATGGAGCAACTAGGCCCGTGTGCCACAACTACTGAGCCTGCACGTCTGGAGCCTGTGCTCCGCAACAAGAAAGGCTGCGATAGTGAGAGGCCCGCACACCGTGATGAAGAGTGGCCCCCGCTGGCCGCAACTAGAGAAAGCCCTCGCACAGAAACGAAGACCCAACACAGCCAAAAATAAATAAATTAATTAATAAAATGAAAGTTTAAAAAAAAAAAGCCAAATTTGCCAAGTCCCTGCTTCGAGTAGCCAATGAAAATGGGAGCCAACCCATAGTCAAATCATTAACACTATCTTCTTAACCATAACTGAAAATCTATTAAATGTGCCCTTGCAAATTAGGTGACTCACCTGCATATAGCAATTCACTAACCCCAGATATGTAACAAGGAGGTGTGTCTTGACACAACTTAAAACCCTCCATGGTAATTGAAACTTCATGGAGGCGTATTCACAAATACATTCTTCCAGAATGTCAGAGGTCAGGCACCACAGCCTAGACCATCCCCTCCCTAAGACAGCCAACACCCAATTCCTCTCTCTGGCAGACTATGGCTCATGACTAACCTTACTTTAATTTGTGCTAGCATTATCACCTTCGGGAAAGTAATTTAGGCTAGTTTGGAGTAAGAACTGGGGAATGGGTCCATCAGACTTAGACAACTAGAATCCATCCTTCTCTGGTCTAATTGCTTCCTTCTCCTCAACCTACCCCCGTGCCTCCAGCCAGGATCCGCTCTTCTCACCCTAGACTAACCAAGGTTTATCCCCAGTGTCACAGATTGGCTCAGCAGACAGTCCTCCCCCAATTAATGCTTCTCTTTTTCTCAGTCCCTGTCACTGAGGTCCAGAGGTACAAATCCTCTCAGCTCTGTCCTGTTGCACATTTATCCCTTAATTGCATCCTGCCTTTCCCTCTCCTGTAACCACTTCTTGTGTATGCGGCCTGTCCCTACAAGCTAATTGTAAGCTACTGGAGAGCAGGGGCCTTTTTCTCTGTCTGTTCTCAAGGAACATTTTTTTTTTTTTTTTGGCCATGCCATGAAGCATGTGGGATCTTAGTTCCCCAACCAGGGATCACACCTGTGCCCCCTGCATTGGAAGCGTTGAGTCTTAACCACTGGACCACCAGGGAAGTCCCTCAAGGAACATTTGATAAAGTAATACACGAAGATGTCAGATAACTAAGACTACCTAAATTATTTTTCTTAAAATGATGTAATTAAACCTTGCCCCAAATGATATTTAAAGAATTCACTGTTTTAGAGAAACTGGGTATTTTGGCTGCCCTGCCTGCTACCTGAGTCTGGAAGCAATTGAAAACCTGACCTGGAGAATTAAGAGCCTAGTCCAGTATGCAGCATGCATGTGAATCAATCACAAGTCACATTAGTGATGTTCTCATCCACACCTTACACATCAGTTAAATTACTGTGTCTTTATTACCACCACTGGGCTTAAGTCCTTCTTCTGCTTCCATATCTGTCCTACTAGCCCCCCAACTCATTCCTGGAATCACATTACTGATCCAAAATTCTCATGCCAAAACTGGGTCCTTGCTAAATCCATCCACACCTTCATGACACTGTCTGCCCAGCTCTCTCTCTCCCAATTGTCTTGTCATTCTCTTCCAAGTCTCTGTTAAGCTCTGTCACCTTTCATCTGGTGTGTCAGTTATCTAGTGATGCGTAGCAAATCCCCTCCATAGCCAAGGGCTACAACAACCATAAATTATGTCTCATGATTCTGTGGGTGGGCTGGGCTCAGCTGGTTGGTTCTTCTTTTGGTCTCACCTGATCACTTGTGTATCTTCAATCATCTGTTCTCTTGACCAGGACTAAAGGGTCTAACACACCCTCACTTACATGTCTGGGACCTCGGCACTAGCTCTCAGCTGGAGCTCTCTCTCCACAAGGTTCATCTTTTGGAAGTCTACCCAGGCTTCCCAATGATGGTGAGGTTCCAAAAGGAGACAGGAGCAGAAGCTACAAGGTCTCTTACAGCCTAAGCTTTGGAACTCACACGATGTCATTTCTACTACCTTCTATTTGTCAAAGCAAGTCATAAATCTGTCCCATATTCAAAGTAGTGGACAAAGAATGTCCACTTCTAGCTGAGAAAAGCAACAATTTCACATTGCAAAGCAATGTGTTTGGGAGCCATTATAATGATCTTCCACATCTGTTCTGTGTGGCCCCTTAGAAAATCTGAACTTCTGCTGCCCTCCTCCTAACATGGGCAGCCAACAAATAACTGCACTTATTCTCACCTCAAACTACTCATGGAGGAACATAAGGATAATAAAAAACATACAATGGAGTCATAACTGAGATTAAAGGGAGAAAGAAGTTAGAACAGAGAATTGGCAGACAGCTTCCTCTCCCATCTGTGCTGCCCCAAAACATTATCCTTCAAGGATCAGGTGTCACACTGCAACCAAGGGGTGCTGACCTTTGCTGTATGGGACCATCTTATGAATTGCTTCAAGCACTTGGGAGCCCTGGGTAGCTGAGGTCAAGTACCTAAGGTCAAGTTGAGCATTAGAAGCCAGAACTGGAGCAGAGGGGAAGGCATGGGGACTTGATTACTTAGCCCTTCCTCCTTTGAGGGAGTGAAGTGCAACCCTAAAATTTGTCATATATTACCCATCCAGCTCACCAGGGCTGACTAGACAACTAGAATTCAGAAGAGAAGTCCTGTTTATAAATGTTTATAAATGAGCAAGTGACCAGGGCAGCTCATAGTGGTTGATAAGCAAAGTGCAGCAAGAAGTTTTCAGTGAAGAACCTGCAAATGTGGCAAAATCAAGAGAATTAGTTAGAATTAGGAGGTGGGGGGACTCTGGTTTTTAAATTTATGCATGTTTATGTAAGTAGAACATTGTGCAGTGTATCACTGGCCTTGAATGACTGGATTTTAGTCCCTTCTTGGTTCTGTGATCTAATTATGGATATATTAAACCTCCACTTATGTCATCTGCACTTAGAACTAGTACCTCTTATCCAGCCCATAATGCTGGCTATTTTAAGGGGAAATTTAGTCACCCTTATCACATAGTTTCCAAAGTTAATGATTTCCTAAAGCAAGGGAATCATTATAAATGGGTCCATATTGCTTTCCTCTAATATCTTTCCTGAGTTGAAATGAGTTTGTATACTAATGAGCATTAAAAGTAAATTTTCAGAAGCATTTTTAGGGCTGGTGTCTGGCTCAGACATTTACATTCCCTTGCAGGAAAAGAAACTGTGAAGAAGGAAAATAATACCCTTTTAAGGTGAGTCTCAGTGAATTGATACATTAAACACAAGTGCTGATGAAGCCATCAATATAAATCATATTATGCTAATCAGAAAACAACCAATACAAACCAAATTCCTCTATCATGTTATTTTTATGTTGGCCTTGACATAGAAACATGGAATCTGAGGAGATTCTTAACTTGAATGTACAAGCAACAACATGAATATCAACAGGATAAACATTTTGGAAGGAAATAAGAATAATGTATCCTGCATGGATTTACAAAATGGAGCCATCTTGAGGGGGAGAAGTTTGCTTTGGTAAGGGTAGAAAAATCCAGTAAAATTTCTCAACCATGACTAATAGAATAAAATGAACCAGAGGATTTGTTATAATTATTTGTTGGATTTCATTTTACTTTTGGGGGTGGTCAGTAGAAGGAGAGTTGTCTAATAGAAACATCCAAGACCTGTTTCCTTAAGATTTTAAAATATATCTCTAATATAAGCAGGTGTATTACTGTATATTTTTCTGGGCCTTTATGAAAACTGTGGATAATTCTGGGCACCAAATAGACATTGGACTAAATGATTTATATTACTTGTACTCATTCTGATGAGATCATGCTCGTGAGTAAATGAGTAAAAATAAGTAAATGAGTAAAAACAAGATGAGTGACAATAAAACTCAGAAGCTTTTAAAGAAATATTTTAAAGAAGTAAGAAAGTTGAAAATTAATTTCTCTGCAGCTTTGCCATGTTATCTCAAAATTCAAAGATTTCAAAACAAATTTGAGAATCTCAGAGCAAAATGTGATTCAAAGATAGTATCTGTTGTTCTCTTTGTTCCCTTGACATTGCATATTCTTTCAAATGCCTCTGGTGAGAGATGGTAAATCAGTTGGTAATAGAAGTGTGAAATAAAAATCAGCGAAAAGTACAAACGAAGAAAAGATAGCTATAAAATTCTGTACTGGAAAAACACCTAAAAAGCATAGTCTATATGAGTACAGAGCACTTTTGACAGAAGTAATTGAATTATAAAGCAAGTTCAGATTCTAGTAATTAAAAATTAGGATTTTAAGGAGATTTCTAAAACAATACTCCATACTTCTGCTCACATTTCACGACCATAACTCAATCCCACAGCCATATTAGGTGGTGAAAGAGACTAGGAGTGGCAGACTATATCAGTGAGCAGTAATTCACTCAGTACAAGCCTAAGTTCTATGACAACGGAGAGGACGGTTATCAGGAGACAGCTAGCAATCTCTGCCATGTTCCGATTCCACAGCTCTTCTTCAAACACTCCCCTCATTTGACTCCTAAAATGTGGTCATAACATCTTGTTAACATAGCACATGCTGATTTGGGAGACAACACCTCCCCCATTATCACATTTAGCTGCATATGACCTTGTAAAGTAGACATGATTATTCCCGTCCAATTCTACCAGTAAGAACCAGATGCTCAGGGGATTACCGTAACTTGTCAAGAGTCAGGACAAGCATGAATAAGTTTTGTTTTTGTTTTTTCTCAGTTTCATTCTAGACCCACCTTGTTCACCATTACACCACAACTTTAGGTTCATCTTCTGCCTCTCAGATTATCCTTCTACCATCTGCTAAGATAATGTTCAGAACAAAGTAAAATCATGATTTACATTGACAAAGGCTCCCTCCTTGACCAAACTTTTCTTGAGGACTTCTGAGTTCTCTTCTCAACAAGGACTTTGTCCTTAGGGCTGCCTAGCCCTGTTGTAGGAAGAATACTGCTAAGCCAGTTTAGAGAGAATATTTCCGCCCTTGATATCTGAACGCCCTAATTAGCTGATCAAATTCCTCACCCCGCTCCATTCTCCAAGTGATATCTGATCACCATGAGCTGCCATTAATAAGAATCCTGTTCAGTCAGTTTAACAAGAATTTCCCCACCTTTGATGTCTCCTCTCAGTAATTTTCCATCCACTGACCCCTCTCAGCCTGCTCCTTGGCTATAATTCCCACCTGTTCTTGTTTTCAGAGTTGAACCTGATCTCTCTCCCCTATTGCAATGGCCTTGACACCTATCACAACAGTCCTGAATAAAGTCCTCCTTACTTTCAAACAAATGTCAGAATAATTTTTTCTCTAACAACATACAAATATAAAAATGCATGTGTGTTAGGGGATTTTTTTAAAATTCATATGATATGAGGGTTCAAGGCAGATGATGTGACAGGTTCAAAGGGAAAGTCAAAATAGTACAAATTTATATAAGGGAATATTGAGATACATTGTAAATGAAGACAAACTGGTTTTTCCTTAGACAGGGGAGTCACATAAAAATCACAGAACAGCATTTACACATCTATCAGTTACCTACAACGTATGAAGGAAGAGTTGTAAAATAGCTCAAAAACAAACTGTGACCAGGACTAGAATCTGATCACCTGAGAGGGTGTGCTACAGATAATGAATAGTTTTCCAATGAAACACACTTTTTTTCTACACATCTGTGTTTGTCCTTGAATTAGTCCATACATGTAGGCTCATCTCCTTCTTTATTACTCCCTAAGATAACACATTCTATTTTATGGGTTAAATTCGCCTTCCTATACTGATCATCTCAAAATACTTACTTCCACCCCCTGTATGTCTCACCCACAGTATTTTAATGTTATGCTATGTTCACCCTGTACTTCAATGTTATACATGGCATCTATATTTGAAAGCTCAAACATTATGTAAAACTTCAAGTACATAAAATTAATACCTCTGTGCATCTCATAAAATTAGACCTACTTTTCAATAGACCCACTTCTGCTATTGTCACAACTATTATTCTAGTAACCCAGAATTAATGCCTTAGAATCATTTTAAATCTTCTAACTTGTGCTCCATTTCCAATAGTAATTAAGTTCTGCTTATTTTTTCAACAAAAGGTTTCTTAGATGCAAGCTTCCCGTTCCCTTTTATTATTCACTTAGTCCTAAATGTTTTCTAATCTTTCCTCCCTCATTTACATATCCTATTAATCTAATGTAGGGCTACCAAATGAATCTCTGTAAACCACTTTCAGGATGTAACATAGATATATAGCATAGCAAGTATACCAGATACAAAATTGAATAGGTATGGCAGTTGTAATTTTCAAAGGTGGCTTGTAACAATATTTCCATATACTCTTATTACTACATGATATTCCTTTGTGATTGCCTCAACCAACAGAGTACAGTGGAGGTGACACTATTGACATCCAAGGCTGGGTCTTAAACTCTGATACAGTTTCCACCTGGCTCTCTCTCACGATGCTTACTCCTGGAACTCAGGCTCCATGCCTTACGGAAGCCCAAACCACATGGACAGGCCACTTGGAGATACTGTAGCTTAGAGTCTCACCTGAGGTCCTACCTAATAATCAGCATTAACCACTGGACGTGGTGAGGAAGTCTCCAAGATGACTCCAACCTCAGCCCCTGTGACAGCCACCACACAAAAGAACCCAAGTGAGAACTGCCTGGCTGAGGCTGATCAATGACTAGAACACTGATAGATAATAATGATAAGCTATTATTGTGTTTTATGCCACTACATCTGGGTGGGCTGTGCACCAATGGCTTAAGCAATACCATAGGGCAGGCATATTGTATCATAACTTAGGTTTTTTTATGGCAAAAAAATTAGCCAGTGCAGAGTTTGTAAATTGTTGAATAGGTGTGGCATTTCTAAAATAGAAAACTATTTTGCAATAACAAAATCACAAAGGGAAGAATGACATATTTGACTACCAAAACATTTATAAAATTTATAATGTAAGAAAAAAATACTAAAGAAAACCAGCTTGAGAAAACATTTGATAATGTATGAAAAACAAAGTATCAGCACCCATACAAAATAAAGCGCTTATGTAAATGCCCCCCAAAATACAAAAGATGCCAGGCACAATTCATACTAAAGGGAAAAAGTTACAAAGATTTTGAAGAATATTCAGTCTTGGTTGGCTATAATCAAAGAAATGAAAATTAAAGCATCATTAAGATATAATTTTATATCTATTAAAACAAAAAAATTAAAATATTGACACCAAATTCTGATAATGTGTTGAAATTTATGTATTTATACACAACTGTGAAACTACAAAATTGTGTCCCTGACTGTTCCTTGCTGAAAAGTGATATACGTTTTGAAAGTCATAAAATATTCATAAGTAATTAATTCAGCAGAAAAAGAACAGCTACCCAGGCAAAGATATTCATTACAGCATTATCAAAAATAGTAAAAAAAATAATTTAATAAAATTTAGGATGACACGGAATGGTGAGTAAACCACAGTGCAACATCTAACAGAATACTATGTAGTTATTGATAATAATTGTAGAAAATTAAAAGTACTTAATAATGGAATCTTAAAGAAAAGGAATACAAAACCATATAAGTGTATTCACAAAGCAAAGACAAAAAAGAATATTTTTTAAATCGTTGTGTTCACTTCTTGAAATTGAGAGATATCTTTTCTTTAAAAAACTAGCTGTAGGGCTTCCCTGGTGGCACAATGGTTGAGAGTCCACCTGCCGATGCAGGGGACACGGGTTCGTGCCCCAGTCCGGGAGGATCCCACGGGCCGCGGAGCGGCTGGGCCCGTGAGCCATGGCCGCTGGGCCTGCACGTCCGGAGCCTGTGCTCCGCAACGGGAGAGGCCACAACAGTGAGAGGCCCGTGTGCCGCAAGAAAACAAAACAAAACAAAAAAACCCCAAAAAAAACAACAAAAAAAAAACCCAGCTGTAATGTGAACTCATGGTTTTGTAATAATAAGGGAAGAAAATAGATCAGTGACAAAATGAATGTAAAAATTGCAAACCTCAGAAACAATCAAGCTTTTAAAACGTTTGTTTCCTTTACGATTGGTTCAGTCAAAAGATATTAATTAAAACGTAATGAAATAAATCTATCAAGTATATTATCTTGGAGAATGTTAAACTCGTATCTCACATTTTTACCATTTCCAAAAGAATTCCAAACTAATGATTACCCCAAATCAAAAAAAGTTCACAGTGTGAACTGCCATATCTAAAAGAATCAAAAATAAAAGGAATCATTCTATCTCCACAATTCAAAAATTCTTGTTAATACTATAGTACAAGTATAAATATATACCTTTCAGTTAAGGATTATTATGGCGATGATTGAAGATGAGATAGAAAGTGAAGAAGGTACAGACACAAAGGTATGCAGAATGTGTGCAACAGTTGTAAGTAAATAACCATCAACAGATGGTAAATTCTTTTTGAGTGATCTTCAGTAACAGGCACTATCCCACTTACAAAGCAGATGCCACACAGAAGTCCTATAATTATCCATCAGTAAGGAGAATTTGGAGGAGATTAAAGAATAGAGAGGTCTGTGCTTTCATTTAACACACACACACCTCATATGTAAAATGGTGGCCTTTTAAAAACACACTATGCTGTCAGGTCACAGATGGAAAGATGATTTCAAAGACATCTTTCATATGTAAATTGTAAATAATTTACTCAAGAACATGGCTTGGGCTAGAAAATATTGCCAGTCAGTCCTCTGAATGCATTTTTATATGCCAAGCCTGACAACCCATCTGTCTGTAGTTCTCTTCCTTACCCCAATAAAATTCTATACATCCCTCAAACATAAAGATGAGTAAGGGAAGTAACACAGGCAGAGCTAAACAAGAAAGCCTATTTTTTCTCATACAGTAGAAATGATTTATAACCAGCTGAAAAATTAGTAGCCAGAGAGAACAAAGTATATTCTTTCTATATGTCAGTTAGATCAAGGTCTGGAACATGCTGACAAGCTCAATGGCTAATGCAATTAGATTGCTTCATTGGGACTCTGAGGGCTGACACGGCCATGCATTTCCTTAGACCTGTATGGTAACCAAGTTCATGGTAGGTGCAAATCTGCAGGATGTAATAAGCCCAAAGACCTTTAAGAATGTTCTCAGAATCTCTAATTTATATCTTATTCAACTTGAATAATAGGTTCACTAAAGCAAAATACTGTGCATTAGAATAATTATGTTTACA
The DNA here is from genome assembly GCF_949987515.2 of Delphinus delphis. Classification (NCBI taxonomy): domain Eukaryota; kingdom Metazoa; phylum Chordata; class Mammalia; order Artiodactyla; family Delphinidae; genus Delphinus; species Delphinus delphis. Next base: position 35,983,914 of record NC_082695.1, read on the forward strand.
TGTGTATGAAAACCATATTTTCTTTAAAAAGCATTTGAATATAGTTCCTGGTACTCTCTGACATTTATTACTGAGATGTAAGAAATTCAAGTAAAGGACTGAGCAAGACAACAGGAGCAATTGAATTACTTTAATGATTTTATATACCACAGCATGTAATGCCAAGTGTTTTCACGTTATCCCACTTAAATATGATTTTTATGTTGTATGAAGGAAGCAGACAAAAATCAGCACATACACTATGATTCCACTTATATAAATGTTTAGTTAATGAAAATTAATCTATAGTGATAAAAAGCAAATCAGTGGTTATCTGGGGATGGAGCAGGAGACAGGAAGGAGGAAGGAATTACAAAGGGTTTTTACAGGGAAATTTGGGGCATGATGTAGCTCTCCATTATGTTTCATGGGTGTACATGTAACAAAAATTATCAAATTGTACACTTTGTGTGCAGTTTATTATGTCAATTATATGTCAATAAAACTGTGTACAAAAAACAAATTAAAATGTTATTAAATTATTTTTAAAGAAAAGGAGATTTCCAATAAGGTTTCAGAAAATTAAAAGCCCTCCCTTTTCCGGAACTGGGTTTCTTTAGTTTATCAAGGTAACATTCATATTTTTTCATCTGACTTTCCCATCTACACTACACTGACAGTAATAAGTTATTTCTCTCTTCTTTTAATCTCTTCCCTAATTACAGAGAAAACTATAGACTAGATGCCACAGAAAGTTACAAAGGCATGTGTTCCTACCATTAGGACGTATAGTAGACCCCTGTCAGTGAAGTATCTCCTTTCCTGTTAGAATAGTAGAGATGCTCAGAGATCATCTCTTACCATCTTGGCCTTGAAAATTTGCCGATCTGAAAAAGGCTATCTGTTTTTCCCATTCTAAAAGTTTCCCTATGAAGAAAATTCCACCAACAAAGTAATAACTTCTTCTGTCTGAGAGTTCTTATTTAGCATTTTCTATGGGAAATTTTCCCAAGTAGGTAATTCCCAAGGTATAGAATTTTGGACCTGCACACTTGCTCAACACATATGCTTATATACAGGGCCATGCTTCTTTTAAATTTGCTAAATTTCTCTGTGAATACAAATCTGCATTGCCTGTAATGAATAACTAGTGTAAAAATAGAGCCTCATCAGCTTTAGTCGCAATTAAACCTTTTATTAGATATGCTATGACTGCTTTTATTACTTACCACAGAAGAGAAAACTATTTAGTCAAGTACTAGATATAGAAATGCATGCTTTTCAAATTAGTTTTGACCAAAACCAGACTAATTTAGCTACAGAAGAGGGTTGACTCTACAGGTAATTATCACAAATTTCATTTAAGAAGGATTCCTTCAACAGTGGTAAACACCTGCTTTCCATATTAGAAGCAAACACGATTTTAATAACTACATATACTTGTGCTACTGCCTAGGGAAAATTTAAAGACTCCTTTAAATAAGATCCAAAGTGTCCGAACATTAACAGATCTTATAGCAAGTAGATTCTTTCAGGCAGTTGAAAATAAAAGCAGGATATTTCATATAGCATTCATTTATTACATCCCGACAGTCATAGAGAAATGCCTTGGGAATGATTTATTTGAGAGGCATTGAATGTTCTAACTTTGAGTCTCAGAGATAATCATAGACCTGCTATTCAGAATTGTCACAGAACTCAAACAAGATATTGATTTCCTTTAGCCTATTGATTTCCTTTAGCCTACATACGAAGGATGTCAAAGTTCTGATCAGGGTCTGACTAAGGGAACCGACTCAGTTCTAATCTTTACTTAAAAGTAAATAAAATGTATATAGTGATCCTCTTGATCATTTAAGCCAGTACCATTCTCACTTGGTATGAACATATAAAAATAAAAACAGTAGGAAACAGTTCCAAGAGATAATAAAATAAAAAACAAATGACATCTCTATAGGACATTACAGCTTTTCTAAGTGTTTCATATTCATTATGAACTTCCTCAAGGTAAATCCAGGCAATATAGTAATGACTACACACATCTCATAGGAGACAAAACTGAGTTACAGAAGAATTGTTAAGTGACTTGACAAAAGTCACCTAGTCAGTATTTTAGCCACAGAACCTAAATTTTCTGACTTCGAATAGAGTATTCTTTCTTATTTTTGTACTGTATACCTTGTTATTGCTTTATTCTTATTATGGCAGTAATATATGAGAAATGTAGGAAAACTGTAAAAGCAGAACAATATAAAGTAGAAAATTAAAATCATCCAAAGTCCCATCACCCAAGACAAGCGTTGGTAAAATCTGGTGTATTTCTATAGATATGTATTGATAATACATTTACATATCTACTATCTCAGATCAGATTTTCTAGAACACAGACTCTGAAATGAAGATTTGTGTGCAGAAGGTTTAATGGTTTATTCTCTGGAGCAATGCCTGTAAGAGTAAGGGAAGCAGACTGGGCAAAGAGAAGAGCTGGAGAGCAATGCAGCTGCAAAGAGACCTCAGCCAGTTCCACAGGGGGGATCTAGATCTTGAATGGACTTCTCCAGCGGTACTGAATTGAGATCCGGAGCCCCTCTGTAATACAAATTGACTAGTGATTGGACATAAACTGCCCTGGGGGGGACAGGACATCAGACAAGACAGTTCCCGTGGGTCAAGAGCAGTTCTAAGAGAGGGACGCAGATGTGGGCTCTCTGTCAGCAGCCAATCTTCCAGGCAGCTGATGGAGTAAGTGCTTCTGTCCTGAAGAAGAAACCACAGCCTTCACTACAGCCCACCCCATGTGCCACACAGGTCCATTTGCCTCATAGAGTAAATCCACTTCCTGAGCAATAAGTTCTCTGGGATTCTGGTTGGTCTCTATCACTGAGGAAACGTAAAAAGGGGAAGGTTAGCAAAACAAACGATAGTCACTGCTACAGCAGCTGGACTCAAAGCCACAATTGATGCTCATCGCCTCCCTCGTCAACAGTCCTCTCTAGATCCTCACATCTTTGGCTAACACGTCTGCTGGGCTAGACCCTCAAACCTGAGAGATCTGAGCCTCCTGGTCATCACGCCCTTCACAGGCCTTGTCTGGGGCCCTTGTCCATTTATCACCAAAACTGGCCAGAGGAACATCAAGAGACACCCCCGAGCTGGCCCGTGTCATGTACAGCAGTCCCACCACCTCCAGATGATCGAGGTCAGTTACCTTCCTAGAATGGGGAATCCTTTCCTTGCCCATGGGTCCCTCGGCCACAGGAGCCCAAAGTGGCCAGGCAACAATTGATGGGTTTTAAGCTTAAATTAAATGGAACCCCTGCACCATGGTAGAAGGCTTTTTCCTCTAAAAGCCAGGACTTCCAGCACCAAAGAGCCTAGAGTTGTGGGGATAAGCCCAAATTATTCTCCAAGTGGAAATGCCAATTGGCTTGACTGTCATAACCACTTCACTATGTATATTTAGATCAAATCATCATGTTGTACCCCTTCAATATATATAAATTTTATTTAAAAAAATCAAACAGATAAATAAAATTAATTGTTTCAGGACTACAGATATATCTAGTTCTATATTTCCTTTTTATTATTTATCAATAACTATTATTCTTATAATATCTAACACCAATATGAGGCTACAAGTTCACTAATAAAGACTTTAAAAATGATTCCTCACTAAAATGAGCAAAAAATCTCATCCACAATTATTAGTCACTATTAATTATTAATCATATCATTGATTATGTGTTGCAGATTTAATATTTTAAAATAATGAACCAGCACTACTTCGGGTGCTCCCTTTAGTTTAGCACAGTCCAATGTCCACTGAATCTAGAAGCTTTGCAGTAAAATTTTCTTTGATGTTTGACTCTCTCGCCAGCATACAAATCCAAAAATGTTGGTGATTATTGTCTCCACTTTCCTTTTTGAGTTTTTTAATAAACTGTATTCTTCATATGCTAGGAATAAAAAATTCTTAGTTAATAGCAGAGTGAAGATGTTGATCAATAGCATGTGTATTTTTAATAAGGCAAAATTATCCTAGTTGAAGGAACATTTCCCTTATCCTTTTTATTTCTTGGGAATTGTAAAACAGAAATCTTCTCCCCTCTATATGCACACTATCATGGATAAGCTACTACAGAACCCACTCTCAAACCACCAACAGGACCAGAGCAGTTTGGAATGCTTTCAGCTAATTTCTTTTATTAATTCCTGATCAACTTTCAGGAGGATTCCACTCTGCTTATTAATGTTTTATCAATAGGGAATTCAAAGGGAACTGAGGTGGACCTCTTCCACTCATTTTCAAACAAAAATGTCATTCTTTCTGTACTAGTAACATTTCTTCTGAAAACCATGTATTGGGAGCCTTAATAGTTGTGCTACATATTCATCTCTCTTTCTCTATTAAATGGGATCTGATCTTTCCATGTTATTTTTAACTGGATTCCTTTTCAATCATGTCTATAAGTGAATGCTGATTCTCAATTTTGAAGGATACCTATAACTTGAGATTTTATAAAATTTTATTCTTTTTAAAGTTTATTAAAGAAAAATATAGTTGGTTGTTTAGATTCTCTTCTTCCTTATTGGAAATAATCAAAACTTGTTGTTGACTTGAATGTTTTTGGTCAGTTCTCAAAATGCAGGTCTGACACAGAGGTTTACGATGCTAATGACTCCCTCTCAATTGATGGGTTTGTCCCACACCAGCCCGAGGATCTTTCCTACTCCAGCTTCAACTGTCCTTTATTAGCCCATTTTCTCTATGTTAGCATCCTTAAGGTTGCTGTCCCTTTAGCTCATTCCTGATATTACCACTTTTGCCTAACCCTTACTCTCTTTTCAGCTTTTGAACTATCTTCAGCCCTAAATATTATTTTCACATGCCCTCACCTCCTTTTCTGTAACACTAACAATGACCAATGGTAAGACTAACAACCAAGGATTAAAAGACAATATTGCATATATGTGCCACATCTTCTTTATCCATTCATCTGTTGATGGACACCTAGGTTGCTTCCATGTCCTGGCTATTGTAAGTAGAGCTGCAATTAACATTTTGGTACATGACTACTTTTGAATTATGGTTTTCTCAGGGTATTACTCAGCCATAAAAAGAAATGAAATTGAGCTATTTGTAGTGAGGTGGATGGACCTAGAGTCTGTCATACAGAGTGAAGTAAGTCAGAAAGAGAAAAACAAATACCGTATGCTAACACATATATATGGAATCTAAAAAAAAAAACAAATGGTCATGAAGAACCTAGGGGCAAGATGGGAATAAAGACACTGACCTACTAGAGAACGGACTTGAGGATATTGGAAGGGCGAAGTGTAAGCTGTGACAAAGTGAGACAGTGGCTTGGACATATATACAGTACCAAACGTAAAGTAGATAGCTAGTGGGAAGCAGCCACATAGCACAGGGAGATCAGCTCGGTGCTTTGTGACCACCTAGAGGGGTGGGATAGGGAGGGTGGGAGGGAGGGAGATGCAAGAGGGAAGAGATATAGGAACATATGTATATGTATAACTGATTCACTTTGTTATAGAGCAGAAAGTAACACACGATTGTAAAGCAATTATACTCCAATAAAGATGTTATAAAACAAAAGACAATATTGCTAAAATGTCCATACTATCCAAGGCAATCTACAGATTCAGTACAATTGTTATCAAAATTCTAAAGGTATTTTTTACAGAAATAGAAAAACCAATCCTAAAATTCATATGCAACCATTCACAAAGGACACAGCATAGCTAAAGCAATCTTGAGAATAAAAAAAAAAAGAAAAAAGAACTGAAGGCATTACACCACCTGATTTCAAATTATATTACAAACCTGGAGTAATCCAAACAGTATGATGCTGGCATAAAAACAGACACATAGACCAATGAAACAGAACATAGAGTCCAGAAATAAAACCATGCATAAATGGTCAACTGATCTTTTACAGGGTGCCAAGAATACACAATGTAGAAAGGTTACTCTCTTCAATAAATGGTGTTGGAAAAATTGGATATCCACATTCTGAAGAAGGAAATTGGAAACTTGTCTTACACCATACACAAAAATCAACTCAAAATGGATTAAAGACTTAAACATAAAACCTGAAGCTGTAAAGCTCCTATAAGAAAACATAGGGGAAAACCTTCTTGACCGGGTCTTGGCAATGATGCACAAACATGACACCAAAAACATAGGCAAGAATAGCCTAAAAAATACGTAAGAGGGACTACATCAAACTAAAAAACTTCTGCACAGCAAAGGAAACAATAAAATTAAAAGGCAACCTATGGAATAAAAAGAATATAGTTGCAAACCATTTTTATATGAGGTTGATTTATAAAATACATATGGAACTACAACAACCTAATAGCAAAATAGCTAATAATCCAATTAAAATATGAGTTTATGACCTGAATAGATATTTCTCCAAATACAACATACAAATGGCAACATGAACATGAAAAGATACTCGACATCACTAATCATCAGGGAAATCAAATAAAAACCACAATGAGATATCACCTCACACTTGAATGGAGATCATCAACAATACAAATGTTAGCATGGATGTAGAAAAATTGGAACCCTTGCACACTGTTGGTGGGAATGTAGAATAGTGAACCTGCTATGGAAAACAGTATGGAGTTTTCCAAAAATATTACTAACAGAACTAGCATATGATCCTTCAATTGCACTTATGAGCATTTATCCGAAAGAATTGAAATCAGGGTCTCAAAAAGATATTAGCACTTCCATGTTCATTGCAGCATTATTTACAATAGCCAAGATATGGAAACAACCTAAATGTCCGTTGATGGATGAATGGATATATGACATATACATACAATGGTATATTATTCACTCTTAAAAAGGAAATCCTGCCATGTGTGACAACATGAATGATTCATTTTGCTAAGCGAAATAAGCCAGTCATAGAAGAAATTCTGCCTGACTCCACTTACATGAAGTATCTAAAATCATCATGTTCATAGAATCATAGAGTGGAATGGTGGTTACCACATGAGTTGTTGATCAAAGGCCATAAAGTTTCTGTCATGTGAGGTAAATAAGTTCTAGAGATCTGTTGTGCAACATTGTACTAATACAAACAATACTGTGTTGGATACTTGAAAAATTTTGTTAAGAGGGTAGATCTCATGGTAAGTGTTCTTACCATAATAAAATATTTTTAAAGCCAAAATCTAGAATGCTTATAACATGAAGATTTTATTTCGCATTCCTTTGTCATGTCCATCATGGGTTGGCTAGGAGGTTTACTGCAAGGCTCTGTACTCTAAGACATAGGCTGATGAATATCCATAATTTCAAATATGCCTGTCTGTGGCAAAGAAAAAGAGAGAAATGCCAAATAGACATAGCCTCTTAAAACTACCACCTGGTAGTGATATATGTAATTTCTACTCACATTGAGTTACCCAAAGCAAATCACACTTAACTCCAAAGGGGAAGAGAAGCATAACCTTACCATGTTCCCAGAAGGAAAACCAGAAATATTTTATATGAGCATAATAGTATTCTTTATTTTAAAAGTATAAATATCAACCAGTATTATTAATCTTCTTAAGTGGGATTCACAACTATTATAAGATTTAAATAAATATAAACATCAAGGACATCTTACTCACTACTATTACAGAATCAGTTGTCAGAATTCACGCCCAGAGAGTTTGAGCAACCCTGCCAGTCTGCAACTCTTGGAAGCCTCTTTGTAAATCCAGAAAGTGAATCTTCCAGGAAGAGAAAGGTTTTGATTGCCACAGGCTGTCTCAGTCAGACCGCAGGAGATCAGAAATACCATGAACAGGGCTGACTTTCTACTTACTTGTAGAAACCAGCAGAGAAAACTTAATGTAGCACCAAAATACCACTTGCTGCCATAACCTTCTTCTTTGAGAAGAGTCCTATTTTTCCTTTCATTCAGTCATTTTTTCCATAAATATTATTGGGTGCCTGTGTGCAGTGCGAGGTGCTAATTGATGGAGATACAGGTAGTAAACCAGCAGATAAATATTAAACAACTAATTGCATAAATTAGTATTTAATTTCAGTTGTGGTGGGAAACTGTCTTAAGAGGTAGAGGAATGTAGAATCTAATTTCAAGTGATTTTAAAATTCCAGTTCACTCTGTTCCTAGCTATGTGACCTTGAGTAACTTTACTGAAATGTCTCCAGGTCTCAATTTCCTCATCTCCAAATCAGGAATATAGTGTCTACTAATACAATAAGAATGCCCACATTATAAATTTGTTGAGAGGATTAATTGAGATAATATATGGAAAATGCTTTGCACATGCCTACCAGAGTTAAATGCTTAAAAGATTTTTACTGTTATTTTTGTTTTTGCTCATTAAAAAGGAAAAGTACTGGCAGCATACCATCCTAAAACGAATAGAAAAACCACTTTCACTAAGAATTTTGCTGAAATCAGAAAACTAAGAAAAATATGATTGCTCAAACAAGTACAAAACAAATTAACAAATTAATTCTAGGAACGCTAAAAGTTAGCAAAAGTTGGCATAGCTAAAACTTTACAGATGAGTGATCAAGTCAATCCTGATAAACATCTCTTCTCTATATCTCATCTCATTTCTGGTCAGTCAAGAATCTACTGAAAAAGGAGGAAATGGCACCATCCTAAATTTTCTTTGATTTTTCCAATGAAGCAAATAAGCCAGGTACTATTATTCTCAACTGGCTTGAAGAGAGTGACACACACTAATCCCAAATCCCTTACTAGGATTAAGGCTTGTTGGATTCCTAACTTACACTTAAATGGCTTTTGCTATTCAAATTTACTTATCTACTTGTGCAGACAATTTCCATATATTCTGGGAATGAACATGTTAGCAGCAGCACTTATTATTAATATTTGTAGTGGGGATACCAGTCACAAAGCACTCTTTGAATACACCAATTTATGTTTTCTTTTTAAAACTCTGAGAAGTAAGTAGGGCAGGTCATGTTATCCCTCATTTTTCCAGTGAGGGAACTCATGGCCTCAATGTAAGTGACTTGCCCAAGATCAAATGTGGGTGACAGATTCTGATGCAATTGGAAACCCTCTGATTGAAACATCCAACGCTCATTTTATGCCTTGGAGCACTGATTAATTATTCAGGAAGCCATGAACCTCTGGGGAAGGGTAAGAAATTCAGGGACAATCACAAGGAAGTGGGGACATTGTTAACAATAGCTTTAACTGTCAACTCTGGTCTAAATTTTTGTTGAATTTAAGAGGTTTTAAATAGCTTTGCAAAATGGCAGTGTATTAATGGACTTGACCATTCTTTTTTCTCCACTCTAGTCATAGTGTTTGAGTTAATGTGCTTACAAATGCAGACTGCTTGTGAGTGCATATTTGCATGGCATACACCACAAAGTGATCCTAATTTGATTCAAGGGCTGGGAAGACACAGTTCGAGCCCATATGGCCATTTGCCGCACCAGCTGGCACTGGCTGGCAGGATGCTGCCAGATGGGTCTTCACAAGACTCCTAAATCAACAGTAAAATTGGGAGTGGAGTAATCAAATATGCCATTACTCTGAAAACAAGAAAATGACACTGCATACCTACTTGGTACACTGGAACAGCCTTGAATCACAAATAGAGTTCTCGCTTAAGAAAACTGAAATGCAAGGTAAGAGAGAAAGTACTTTAGATGCAAATCTGTCTCTTACAGTCATCATAAAACTTTTTAACAGAGAACAATTCAAGGGACAGTGGTATCTTTTTCCACTTGATTTATAATCCCTCTCAAGTTTTTGCATAAAGGAGAGGGTGATAATGATGTACTGGGTAGAGAGGCCTAAAAACAAGGTGACAGATTCAGGAAACCGGCAAAGAGAGATAAGGGTACCCAACATGGTCACTTCAGCTAAAAATGCAGCCCCCCATTTATAACCCTAATGTTGGAGCATGGCACTCATCATATACCACCTTGTAATATAACTATTATACATATATCACTGTCCTTGCTAAAACAGTGTAATAAAAAGATGCAGATTTTATAACTGGATCAACCTAATTTGAAATCTAGATAATTACCATCTACATGACCTTGAGTAATTTACTAACTTCTCTGGGCCTTGTTTCTTCATATTAAATAAGGCTGATATTTACATATCAAGGTTGCTAAAAGAATTAAATGAGATTTTATATATATGATATAGTACATTTTATTATTATATATTTATTAATTGTTTATACACATTAATAATTAATATTATATATTCTATATACATGTCTGGCACAGGATAGGAAGGTAATTAATGACAGCTGTCATTTTTATTGTCATCATATAATTTGGAGATTTACCCAAAGGCTAGCAATTTTGCAGAAAAGGTAATAGAATCTTTCTGGAAAGAAGAATGGATGAATGAATGAATGAATGAAGACATAAAAATGCCAAAGTTAATAAAGAAATGCAGGCTGTGTGACATACTAGTTCAGTGAGATGGCAGCAACACATAGAATATAAAGAAGGCCAAATGCTGAGGTTGTGCTTTGTTAATGAGGAAATAATAATTTTTTATTTGGTTTAAAATGAAGCTTCCAAATTAATAGCCCCAATTTCTTTCTTTCTCCAAATTTTCTTAAGACATAAACAGATATACATACAGCAGCATTTGTACTGTTTGTTCCTTCACAGTAGTTCTCAGCTTACAGCTATGTACTTACTTTTGTGGGCACTTGATTAAGGATGCCTCATTCTACTAAACTCAGAGGTCTATGAGGGCAGGGACTGGGTCTCTGACTTATTTCCATAGCCTTAGTTTCTGGCACATTGGCTAGCGTGTGGTAGGGATTCACAGTAACTGTTCAAAAAACAAAAGTTCCCCTCTTCATATCCTAGAAGCATGCCAAGGGGTCGACATTATATATTTGGGTTTAGTTTTCTTTATTAAATAACTAGGTTTTTTATTGAAGTAGAGTTGATTTACAAAGTTGTGGCAATATGCTGTACAGCAAAGTGACTCAGTTATACACATATAGACATTCTTTTTTTATATATTCTTTTCCATTATGGTTTCAACATAAACAGCTAAGCTTTAAAAGAACTGTGTAGAATTGATCATTGATCATTTTAGACATTCAGACACTCTATCGCTTGCATGGGCTACAGAGCTTTCAAAATCAAATGTCAGAAATGGAAACCTAAAATAGCATTCTGCTTTCGGGTAGTGATCCTACAAAGACTGTCTCTGACTCCAACATTATTTAGCATAATCTCTTAAGATGTTCTTCATTGCTCTGGTGGCACAGTCAGAAAAGGCCCCAGTACTTAGGAAAACTGGTACCAGAGCTAGTGACAGCCTCTGCTCTGGACCATATGCAGAAGAAAATTCCAAAAGTAAAAATCCCATTCCTGAATCCATGCACTCAACTACATTTACCCACTCTTGATAGGTCCTGGTCTGACATCAGGATCAAGAACCATATGTCAAAACAAAACAAACAACAACAACAAAACGGAACTTGAAAGCAAGAGTATGCGGTATGCTTTTTAAGTAGAACAGACCTTATAGACAGGATTCAACATCAATTGCTAGTACACACACACACAATTTATTCTGTTCTCAAACAACTCTGAAAAGCCATAATATATAATAGTTTTTGGTAAAGATACCTACTTCCCATGGCTATTTTAAGGAGTAGCTGAGAACATGTATGTGAAATGCTGAGTCAAAACTGGAATCTCTTGAATGTTGGCTGGAATGCAAGAGTGAGAACTTGATCCATGGGGAGTAAGGGGATGAGGAGATCACTCAAGAGCTACCTCTCAACCACTGGTATTTGAGAAATGAAGATTTGTTTTTTGTTTGTAATCCTCTTACGCCTTCACATATATTCCAAATTTAATCATTTCCCATCATCTCCACCACTCCCACCTAGTGCTAATCACTACCATGTCTTCTCTGGACTCCCTCCTTTCAAACAATCCCCTTATTACCCTTTACCTCCCCACCTTCCAAAGGCACCTCCCAATTTCGTCTATTAACAATTGAGCATCCAGAGTGATCCTTTTGCCAAAAAAAATCTGATCTGGTCACTCCCTTCCTCAAAACCCTCCAATAACCTCCCAATAGAATCCAAGTTCCTTACCATAGCCAGAAATATCTGGCCACTGACTACCCCTCCAACCACACTTTCTGAAACTTCACAATATCCAACATTATGGTTTACATTTATTTGATTATTATTTCTTTTAACTACCAGAATGTAAATTCCACAAGAACAAGGCCAATGTAGGTTTTACTTATTATTCTATCCCTAAGAGCTAGAGGAGCTCAGGCACATAACAGACACTTAATGACTATTTATTGAATGAAAGAATGTATGAGTCCTTCTCATCCATATTAAAAGTCAGATGTATTCATTGCAGATGAAGTCAACAGAAAAAGAACTCCTAACATAGCCGTAAGAAAGACAGAAGACAGTTTTCAGTGGTAAAGGCGATGAAGTCAAAATAGAAAAAATAATTGAATCTACAAACATATACAAAAGCAAAAGTGCATTGGTTGTCTATTGTTGTATAATGATAGAAACTGTGGCAACCATTTATCAGCTCCTAGTTCTGCAGGTCAGTCTAGGCAGGCTCGATTAGATTCTCTACTTCGGGTCTCACTAGGCTGAAATCAAGTTGTCAGCCAGGCAGCTCTAGGGAAGAATTCACTTGTAAGCTCATTCAGGTTGCTGGCAGAATTTAGTTCCTTACAGTTGTGAGACTGAAGTGTACATTTTCTTGCTGGCAATCATCTGGGAGTTACTCTCAGCTCCCAGAGGCTGCCCATATTCCTTGTCACATAGCCCCTCCATCTTCTAAGGTAGCTAGGACATGTTCAATCCATCTCATGTCTGGAGTCTCTCTGACTTCCTCTTCTGCTATCATCCAGAGACAATTCTCTGGTTTTAAAAAGCTCATGTGATTAGATTAAGTTCCTGGATGATCTCCCTTTTGATTAACTCAAAGTCAACTGATTAGTGACATTAAGTACACACCTAACTGTGGACAAGATAGCTCTTACATTCACAGTTCTAAATCCAGAGCAGGTGTACACTTTGGGATTCCTTTCCTGCCCTTTACAATTAATTAGCTTAAGTGTCACACTTCCCATTTGGAAGAATAACAGGTATCCTTTCCTTTTATCCTGGCAGCAGCACCTTCACAGAGAAACCTGCAGTCAACTGAGCTGAAAACCAAAACCAAACAAAATGTTATGATAGAGATCAGAGATAAAAAGCCAAATTTCCTTATAACCCATCCTCGAACTAATTTCTTATAATCATCAGAAACCTCTTTAACAGAAAGGATGCACAAATGTATAGTTCCCGGACACTGATTCCATTTTCTACAAGCTTATATCACTATGCTTGCATCAATGTGCTGCATGGAAACATACTCCTACTTTTTATTTGTGCAGTTTCTTATATTTTTCAAAATACTTTAAGATATTTCATCTCCATCCCAACCCTATGAAGTAAAGTTAGGCAATCATTGTTTTCTTTGTTTTATGAATGAGGAAGTTGGTGATTAAATAATTTGTCTGTAATCCCATGCAGATTTATTGAGACTTGGTACTAAAATCCACATCTCCTAATTCCTCGACCAGCATTCTACCTCATTCTAGACTAAAAGCAGGAATGTCAGTAGACAGAGTTCTCCTGTGCAGGATTTCCCTCTTGGTGGGGGTGCTGGTCTTCTGGGCCTGTCTGCCTTCTTTATAGTAGGTAACATTTAAGATCACCGTGAATTGCTTGGTTAATGCTCTTACTGCAGTACCTGGGTTTTCGCACAGTACAGTAAAGGAAAATGCCTTATTTTACAAAAGAGGAAATATAAGATGAACTTCCTCTTGAATAAGAAGGATATATACCAAGGAATAACAAGAGAGAATCTCTCAGGATGCCATCTCTGACTGCACAAGCAAGAACAATGAAGAGAACTGCTATCGGTATACTCATATCAAGAATGCTCAGTTAGAGGGCAGTGGTTGAGAGTCCGCCTGCCGATGCAGGGGACGCGGGTTCGTGCCCCGGTCCGGGAGGATCCCACATGCCGCGAGCGGCTGGGCCTGGGCCATGGCCGCTGAGCCTGAGCGTCCAGAGCCTGTGCTCCGCAATGTGAGAGGCCACAACAGTGAGAGGCCCGCGTACCGCAAAAAAAAAAAAAAAAAAAAAAGCTCAGTTAGAGATTTTGATTACAAAAGTCCATCTCACAAAGTCCATCCACAATTGATTTTCTCAACACAGCTTCCAGACAACTTAAATATCAAAGAAAGCTGTCTACTGAAAGCTGAATTACTAAGTGACAAAGCACATAGAGTTTAAAAATACTGACTTTGGGAGCAAAGTGATTCAGGACCTGATTCCAGATTCATATCTGTCAATTATTTGCTATGTGACTTTGGGAAATGTAATTAACCTATCTAGACTTTCATCTCCTCATCTATAAATTTAGAATGAGAATACTGCCTACCTAAGAGTGTTATTGTGAGGATTAATTCAAATAATGTAGGTAAAGAACTTAATTCATAGTAAGCACTAATTAAATGTTTGCTATTTTTACTATAACTTAGTGTTAAAGAATATGTCTTATATTTTTTCCAATATTTACTGTCATAAATATTATTCATTAGATTAGTGATACTTATTTACAATTATTAAAACAAGGAAGGTGACGTGTGAGAAAATTTGTGTTTAAATTTTTGTATTTTTAAAAACTAATTAGTAAAATTTAATCTCAGAAATAACAAACCATATGGCTAGGCAATTATATCTGTTTGTAAACATAACTGCCAGAATATATATGAATATATTTAGCTATTATGTATCACCCAAAGCAGTTTCTGGAAGAAAAAAGAGTGGGTGGAAGATGTGGCAGAAAACATTCACGTTTAAGATTAAGTGTGGAGAGGACCTTCAAGATGGAGGAGGATTAAGATGTGAAGATCACCTTCCCCCCCCACACAAATACATAAAAAATACATCTACATGTGGAACAATTCCTATAGAACACCTACTGAACCTCAGACTTCCCAAAAGACAAGAAAATCCCCATGTACCTGGGTAGGGCAAAAGAAAAAAGAAAAAACTGGAACAAAAGAATAGGGACGGGACCTGCACCTCTGGGAGGGAGCTGTGAAGGAGGAAAAGTTTCCACACACTAGGAAGCCCTTTACTGGTGGAAACAAGGGGTGGCGGGGGAAGCTTTGGAGCCACAGAGAGCACAGCAATAGGGGTGCAGAGGGCAAAGCGGAGAGATTCCAGCACAGAGTATTGGTGCCGACCAGCACTCACCAGCCTAAGAGACTTGTCTGCTTACCCACCGGGGAGAGTGGGGGCTGGGAGCTGAGGCTCCAGTTTCAGAGGTCAGATCCCAGGGAGAGGACTGGGGTTGGCTCTGTGAACACAGCCTAAAGGGGGCTAGTGTACCACAGCTAGCCAGGAGGGAGTCCGGGAAAATGTCTGGAATAGCATAAGAGGCAAGAGACCATTTTTTCAGGGTGTACAAGGAGAGGAGGTTCAGAGCACTACCTAAATGAGCTCCAGAGACGGGCATGAGCTGTGGCTATCAATGCGGACACCAGAGATGGGCATGAAATGCTAAGGTTGCTGCTGCAGCCACCAAAAAGCCTGTGTGAAAGCACAGGTCACTACCCACACCTCCCCTCCCAGGACCCTGTGCAGCCCACCATTGCCAGGGTCCTGTGATCCAGGGACAACTTCCCCATGAGAACAAATTGCATGACACAGGCTTGCCCCGCATTCTGTACGTCTTCCAACCCCTGGCCTGAGTGAGCCAGAGCCCCCTAATCAGCCACTCCTTTAACCCCATCCTGTCTCGGCAAAGAACAGATACCAGAGAGCAACCTACATGCAGAGAGGGGCCAAACCGAAAGCTGGACCCCAGGAGCTGTGAGAACAAAAGACAAAGGGAAATTTCTCCATGCAGCCTCAAGAGCAGCAGATTAAATCTCCACAGTCAACTTGATGTACCCTGCATCTCTGGAATAGCTGAATAGACAATGAATCATCCCAAAATTGAGGCGGTAGATTTTGGGAGCAACTGTAGACTTGGGGTTTGCTGTATGTGACTGACTAGTTTCTGATTTTTACGTTTATCTTAGTATAGTTTATAGCACTTGTTATCATTGGTGGATTTGTTTGTTGGTTTGGTTGCTCTCTTCTTTTTTTTTAATTACATTTTTCCTATTTTTTAATAACATTTTTACTTTAAAAACTTTATTTATTTATTTTCCCTTTCTTTTTTTTCCTCCCTTTTCTTCTGAGCCATGTGGCTGACAGGGTTTTGATGCCCTGGCCAGGTGTCAGGCCTGAGTCTCTGAGGTGGGAGAGCCAAGTTCAGGACATTGGACCACCAGAAACCTCCCAACCACATGTCATATCAATTGGCGAGAGCTCCTCCAGAGATCACCGTCTCAACACTAAGACCCAGTTCCATTCAACGATCAGCAAGCTGGTACACTGGACACCCCAAGCCAAACAGCTAGCAAGAAAGGAACAAAACTCCACCCATTAGCAGAAATGCTGCCTAAAATCATAATAAGGTCACAGACACCCCAAAACAAACCACCGGGATGTGGTCCTGCTCACCAGAAAGACAAGATGCAGCCTCATTGAACAGAACACAGGGACCAGTCCCCACCACCAGAAAGCTTACACAACCCACTGAACCAACCTTACCCACTGGGGGCAAACACCAAAAACAACAGGAACTACGAACCTGCAGCATGCACAAAGGAGACCCCAAACACAGTAAATTAAACAAAATGAGAAGACAGAGAAATACGCAGCAGATGAAGGAGCAGAGTAAAAACCCACCAGACCAAACAAATGATGAGGAAATAGGCAGTCTACCTGATAAGGAATTCAGAGTAATAACAGTAAAGATGATTCTTGGAAATAGAATGGAGAAAATACAAGAAACATGTAACAAGGACCTAGAAGAACTAAAGAGCAAACCAACAATGATGAACAACACAATAAATGAAACTAAAAATTCTCTAGAAGGAATCAATAACTGAAGCAGATGAACGCATAGTGACCTGGAAGATAAAATAGTGGAAATAACTACCATAGAGCAAAATAAGGAAAAAAGAATAAAAAGAATTGAGGACAGTCTCAGAGACCTCTGGGGCAACATTAAACATACCAACATTCGATTTATAGGGGTCCCAGAAGAAGAAGAGAAAAAGAAAGGGACTGAGAAAATATTTAGAAGAGATTATATTTGAAAATTTCCCTTATATGGGAAACGACATAGTCAGTCAAGTACAGTAAGTGCAGAGACTCCCATAAAGGATAAATCCAAGGAGAAACATGCCAAGACACACATTAATCAAACTATGAAAAATTAAATACAAAGAAAAAATATTAAAACCAGCAAGGGAAAAACAACAAATAACATACAAGGGAATCTCCATAAGGTTAACAGCTGATCTTTCAGCAGAAACTCTGCAAGCCAGAAGGGAGTGGCAGGACATATTTAAAGTGATGAAAGGGAAAAACCTACAACCAAGATTACTCTACTCAGCAAGGATCTCATTCAGATTCGAAGGAGAGACAAGAAAAAGTTAACAGATTTCAGCACCATCAAACCAGCTTTAACAACAAATGCTAAAGGAACTTCTCTAAGTGGGAAACACAAGAGAAGAATAGGACCTACAAAAACAAACCCAAAATAATTAAGAAAATGGTAATAGGAACACACATATCAATAATTACCTTAAACATAAAAGGATTAAATGCTCCAACCAAAAGACACAGACTGGCTGAATGGATACAACAACAAGACCCGTATACATGCTGTCTACAAGAGACCCACTTCAGACCTAGGGACACATACAGACTGAAAGTGAGGGGATGGAAAAAGATATTCCATGCAAATGGAAATCAAGAGAGAGCTGGAGTAGCAATTCTCATATCAGACTAAATAGACTTTAAAATAAAGACTATTACAAGAAACAAAGAAGGACACTACATAATGATCAAGGGATGAATCCAAGAAGATATAACAATTGTAAATATTTATGTACCCAACAGAAAAGAACCTCAATACATAAGGCAAACAGCCATAAAAGGGGAAATTGACAACAACACAATCATAGTAGGGGACTTTAGTACCATACTTTCACCAATGGAGGGATCATCCAAAATGAAAATAAATAAGGAGACACAAGCTTTAAATGATACATTAAACAAGATGGACTTAATTGATATTTATAGGACATTTCATAAAAAAGAACAAAATACATTTTCTTCTCAAGTGCTCATGGAACGTTCTCCAGGATAGATCATATCTTGGGTCACAAATCAAGTCTTGGTAAATTTAAGAAAATTGAAATCGTATCAAATATCTTTTCCAACCACAATGCTATGAGACTAGATATCAATTACAGGAAAAAAATATGTAAAAAATACAAACACATGGAGGCTAAACAATACACTACTAGATAGCCAAGAGATCACTGAAGAAATCAAAAAAGAAATCAAAAAATACCTAGAAACAAATGACAATGAAACACGACGACCAATAAACTATGGGATAAAGAAAAAGCAGCTCTAAGAGAGAAGTTTATAGCAATACAATCCTACCTCAAGAAACATCTCAAATAAACAATCAAACCTTACACCTAAAGAAACTACAGAAATAAGAACAAAAAACCCCCAAAGTTAGCAGAAGGAAACAAACTATAACAGTAGATCAGAAATAGATGAAAGAGCAATGAAGGAAAAGATAGCAGAGATCAATAAAACTAAAAGCTGGTTATTTGAGAAGATAAACAAAATTGATAAACCACTAGCCAGACTCATCAAGAAAAAAAGGGAGAAGGCTCAAATCAATAAAATTAGAATTGAAAAAGGAGAAGTAACACTGACACTGCAGAAATACAAAGGATCATGAGAGATTGCTAAAAGCAAAATCCTAAACCTTACCCGAAGCCTTACCCTAAACTTTCCCCAAATCTTAACCCGTACACTAACACTAACCCATACCCTAAGACGTTCGCAAACCCTAAACCATTGCCGTACCCTAACCTGTACTCTAAATCGTCCCCGTACCCTAACCCTAAACCTTCCCTGAAGCCTTACACTAACCCTTAGCCTCATCTTAACCCGTACACTAACACTAAACCGTACCTTAACATGGATGCTAACACTAAAAGGTTGTCATAACCTAAACTGTACCCTAAACCGTACCCATTTCCTAACACTAACACTAATCCTAACCTTAAATTTAACCCTTCCCCGAAGCCTTAAACTAAGCCATATCCTAATCCTACCCCGTACACTAACACTAACACGTACCCTAACATATACGGTAACCTGAAACAGTTGCTGTAGTCTAACCTGTCCCCTAAACCGTCCCCGTCCCCGTCCCCTAACCCTAACCGTAACCCTAACCCTAATCCTTACCCGAAGCCTTACCCTAACCCGTCACCTAATCCTATCCCGGACGCCAACACTAACCAGTGTCCTCACACGTATGCTCACCGTAAACCGTTGTCATATCCTCACCTGGACCCTAAACCGTCCCCGTCCCCTAACCCTAACCCTAGCCCGAACCCTAACCCTAACACTTCCCCGAAGCCTTACCCTAACCCGTCCCCTAATCCTAACCCGTACGCTAACACTAACCCGTGCCCTCACACGTACGCTCACCCTAAACCGTTGTCGTACACTCACCTGGACCCTAAACCGTCCCCGTCCCCTAATCCTAACCCTACCCGAACCCTAAACCTAACCCTTCCCCGAAGCCTTACCCTAACCCGTCCCCCAATCCTAACCCGTACGCTAACACTAACCTGTGCCCTCACACGTACGCTCACCCTAAACCGTTGTCGTAAACTCACCTGGACCCTAAACCGTCCCCGTCCCCTAACCCTAACCCTAGCCCGAACCCTAACCCTAACCCTTCCCCGAAGCCTTACCCTAACCCGTCCCCTAATCCTAACCCGTACGCTAACACTAACCCGTGCACTCACACGTACGCTCACCCCAAACCGTTGTCGTACCCTCACCTGGACCCAAAACCGTCCCCATCCCCTAACCCTAACCCTAGCCCGAACCCTGACACTAACCCTTCCCCGAAGCCTTACCCTAACCCGTCCCCTAATCCTAACCCGTACGCTAACACTAACCCGTGCCCTCACACGTACGCTCACCCTAAACCGTTGTCGTACCCTCACCTGGACCCTAAACCGTCCCCGTCCCCTAACCCTAACCCTAGCCAGAACCCTAACCCTAACCCTTCCCCAAAGCCTTACCCTACCCGTCCCCTAATCCTAACCCGTACGCTCACACTAACCCGAGCCCTCACACGTACGCTCACCCTAAACCGTTGTCGTACCCTCACCTGGACCCTAAACTGTCCCCGTCCCCTATCCCTAACCCTAACCCGAACCCTAACCCTAACCCTTCCCCGAAGCCTTACCCTAACTCGTCCCCTAACTCTAACCCGTACGCTAACACTAACCCATGCCATCACACGTAGGCTCACCCTAAACCGTTGTCGTACCCTCACCTGGACCCTAAACCGTCCCCATCCCCTAACCCTAACCCTACCTGAACCCTAACCCTAACCCTTCCCCGAAGCCTTACCCTGACCCGTACTCTAATCCTGACCCGTACGCTAACACTAACCCGTGCCCTCACACGTACGCTCACCCTAAACTGTTGTCGTACCCTCACCTGGACCCTAAACCGTCCCCGGCCCCGTCCCCTAACCCTAGCCCGAACCCTAACCCTAACCCTTCCCCGAAGCCTTACCCTAACCTGTCCCCTAATCCTAACCCGTACGCTAACACTAACCCATGCCCTCAACGAACGCTCACCCTAAACCATTGTGGTACCCTCACCTGGACCCTTAACCGTCCCCATACCCTAACCCTAACCCTAGCCCGAACCCTAACCCTAAACCTTCCCCGAAGCCTTACCCTGACCCGTCCCCTAATCCTAACCCGTACGCTAACACTAACCCGTGCCCTCACACGTACTCTCACCCTAAACCGTTGTTGTACCCTCACCTGGACCCTAAACCATCCCCGTCCCCTAACCCTAACCCTACCGGAACCCTAACCCTAACCCTTCCCCGAAGCCTTACCCTAACCCGTCCCCTAATCCTAACCCGTACGCTAACACTAACCCGTGCCCTCACACGTACGCTCACCCTAAACCGTTGTGTTACCCTCACCTTGATCCTAAACCGTCCCCGTCCCCTAAACCTAACCCTGGCCCGAACCCTAACCCTAACCCTTCCGCGAAGCCTTACCCTAACCTGTCCCCTAAGCCTAAGCCGTACGCTTACACTAACCCGTGCCCTCACACGTACTCTCACCCTAAACCGTTGTCGTACCCTCACCTGGACCCTAAACCATCCCCGTCCCCTAACCCTAACACTACCCGAACCCTAACCCTAACCCTTCCCCGAAGCCTTACCCTGACCCGTCCCCTAATCCAGACCCGTACGCTAACACTAAGCCGTGCCCTCACACGTACGCTCACCCTAAACCGAAGTCATACCCTCACCTGGACCCTAAACCGACCCCGTCCTCGTACCCTAACCCTAGCCCGAACCCTAACCCTAACCCTTCCCCGAAGCCTTACCGTAACCCGTACCCTAATCCTAACCCGTACGCTAACACTAACCCGTGCCCTCACACGTACGCTCACACTAAACCGTTGTCGTAACCTCACCTGGACCTTGAACCGTCCCCGTCCCCTAACCCTAACCGTACCCGAAACCTAACCCTAACCCTTCCCCGAAGCCTGACCCTCACCCGTCCCCTAATCCTAACCCGTACGCTAACACTAACCCGTGCCCTCACACGTACGCTCACCCTAAACCGTTGTCGTACCCTCACCTGGACCCTAAACCGTCCCCGTCCCCTAACCCTAACCCTAGCCCGAACCCTAACCCTAACCCTTCCCCGAAGCCTTACCCTGACCCGTCCCCTAATCCTAACCCGTACGCTCACACTAACCCATGCCCTCACACGTACGCTCACCGTAAACCGTTGTCATACCCTCACCTGGACCCTAAACCGTCCCCGTCCCCTAACCCTAACCCTAGCCCGAACCGTAACCCTAACCCTTCCCCGAAGCCTTACCCTGACACGTCCCCTAATCCTAACCCGTACGCTAACACTAAACCGTGTCCTCACACGTATGCTCACCCTAAACCGTTGTGGTACCCTCACCTGGACCCGAAACCGTCCCCGTCCCCAAGCCCTAACCCTACCCAAACCCTAATCCTAACCCTTCCCCGAAGCCTTACCCTAACCCGTCCCCAAATCCTGACCCGTACGCTAACACTAACCTGTGCCCTCACACGTATGCTCACCCTAAACCGTTGTCGTACACTCACCAGGACCCTAAACCGTCCACATCCCCTAACCGTAACCCTAGCCCGAACCCTAACCCTAACACTTCCCCGAAGCCTTACCCTAACCCGTCCCCTAATCCTAACCCGTACGCGAACACTAACCCGCGCCCTCACACGTACGCTGCCCCTAAAGCGTAGTCGTACCCTCACCTGGACCCTAAAACGTCCCCGTCGCCTAACCCTAACCCTAGCCCAAACCCTAAGCCTAACCCTTTCCTGATTCCTGACCTTCACCCGTCCCCTAATCCTAACCCGTAGTCTAACACTAACCCGCGCCCTCACATGCACGCTCCCCCTAAAGCGTTGTCGTACCCTCACCTGGACCCTAAACCGTCCCCGGCCCCTAACCCTAACCCTAGCCCGAACCCTAACCCTAAACCTTCCCCGAAGACTGACCCTCACCCGTCCCCTAATCCTAACTC
Organism: Delphinus delphis; assembly: GCF_949987515.2. Classification (NCBI taxonomy): domain Eukaryota; kingdom Metazoa; phylum Chordata; class Mammalia; order Artiodactyla; family Delphinidae; genus Delphinus; species Delphinus delphis. The sequence continues at coordinate 36,006,756 of NC_082695.1, forward strand.
GTACGCGAACACTAACCTGCGCCCTCACACATACGCTCCCCCTAAAGCGTTGTCGTACCCTAATCTGGACCCTAAACCGTCCCCGTCCCCTAACCCTAACCCTTGCCCGTACCCTAACCCTAACCATTCCCCGAACCGGACCCTCACCCGTCCCTTAATCTTAACCCATACGCTAACACTAACCCACGCCCTGACACGTACGCTCCCCCTAAAGCGTTGTCGTACCCTCAACTGGACCCTAAACCTTCCCCATCCCCTAACCCTAACCCTAGCCCGAACCCTAACCCTAACCCTTCCCCGAAGCCGGACCCTCACCCGTCCCGTAATCCTAACCCGTACGCTAACACTAACCTGTGCCCTCACACGTACACTCCCCCTAAAGCGTTTTCGTACCCGCACATGGACCCTAAACCGTCCCCGTCCTCTAACCCTAACCCAAGCCCGAACACTAACCCTAACACTTCCCCGAAGCCTGACCCTCACCCGTCCCCTAATCCTAACCCGTACGCTAACACTAACCTGCGCCCTCACACGCACGCTCCCCCTAAAGCGTTGTGGTACCCTCAGCTGGACCCTAAACCGTCCCCATTCCCTAAACCTATCCCTAGCCCGAACCCTAACCGTAACCCTTCCAGGAAGCCTTACACTCACCCGTCCCCTAATACTAACCCATACGCTAACACTGACCCGAGCCCTCACACGTACGGTCCCCGTAAAACGTTGTCGTACCCTCACCTGGACCCTAAACCGTCGCCGTCCCCTAACCCTAACCCTAGCCCGAAACCCTATCCCTAACACTTCACCGAAGCCAGAAACTCACCATTCCCCTAATCCTAACCCGTAGGCTAACACTAACCCGTGCCCTAACACGTACGCTCCCCCTAAAGCGTTGTCGTACCCTCACCTGGACCCTAAACCGTCCCCGTCCGCTAACCCTAACCCTAGCCCGAACCCTAACCCTAACCCTTGCCCGAAGCCTCACTCTCACCCGTCCCCTAATCCTAACCCGTAGGCTAACACTAACCCGTGCCCTCACACGTAAGCTCCCCCTAAAGCGTTTTCGTACCCTCACCTGGACCCTAAACCGTCCCCTTCCCCTAACCCTAACCCTAGCCCGAACACTAACCCTAACCCTTCCCCGAAGACTGACCCACACCCGTCCCTTAATCTTAACCCTTACGCTAACACTAACTCACGCCCTCACACGTTCGCTCTTCCTAAAGCGTTGTCATACCCTCACCTGGATCCTAAACCGTCCCGTCCCGTATCCCTAACCCTAGCCCGATCCCTAACCCTAACACTTCCCCGAAGCCTGACCCTCACCCGTCCCCTAATCCTAACCCGTACGATAACACTAACCCGCGCCCTCACACGTATGCTCCCCCTAAAGCGTTGTCGTACCCACACCTGGACCCTAAACCGCCCCCGTCCCCTAACCCTAACCCTAGCCCGAACCCTAACCCTAACCCTTCCCCGAAGCCTGACCCTCACCGTCCCCCAATCCTAACCCGTACGCTAACACTAACCCGCGCCCTCACACGAACGCTCTCACTAAAGCGTTGTCGTACCCTCACATGGACCCTAAACCTTCCCCGTCCCCTAACCCTAACCCTAGCCCGAACCCTAACCCTAACACTTCCCCGAAGCCTGACCCTCACCCGTCCCTTAATCCTAACCCGTACGCTAACACTAACCCACGCCCTCACCCGTACACTCCATCTAAAGCGTTGTCGTACCCTCACCTGGACCCTAAACCGTCCCCGTCCCCTAACCCTAACCCTACCCCGAACCCTAAGCCTAACACTTCCCCGAAGCCTGACCCTCACCCGTCCCGTAATCCTAACCCGTACGCTAACACTAACCTGCGCCCTCACACGCACGCTCCCCCTAAAGCGTTGTGGTACCCTCAACTGGACCCTAAACCGTCCCCATCCCCTAGCCCTATCCCTAGCTCGAACCCTAACCCTAACCCTTCCAGGAAGACTGACCCTCACCTGTCCCCTAATACTAACCCGTACACTAACACTAACCCGAGCCCTCACACGTACGCTCCCCCTAAAGCGTTGTCGTACCCTCACCTGGACCCTAAACCGTCGCCGTCCCCTAACCCTAACCCTAGCCCGAACCCTAACCCTAACACTTCACCGAAGCCTGACCCTCACCCGTCCCCTAATCCTAACCCTTACTCTAACACTAATCCGCACCCTCACAAGTACCCTCCCCCTAAAGCGTTGCCGTAGCCTCACCTGGACCCTCAACCGTCCCAGTCCCCTAAACCTAACCCTAGCCCGAACCCTAACCCTAACCCTTCCCCGAAGCCTGACCCTCACCTGTCCCCTAATCCTAACCCGTACTCTAACACTAACCCGCGCCCTCACAAGTACCCTCCCCCTAAAGCATTGTCGTATCCTCACCTGGACCTAAACCATCCCCGTCCCCTAACCCTAACCCTAGCCCGAACCCTAACCCTACCACTTCCCCGAAGCCTGACCCTCACCTGTCCCCTAATACTAACCCGTACGCTAACACTAAACCGCACCCTCACACGTACGCTCCCCCTAAATCGTTGTCGTACCCTCACCTGGATCCTAAACCGTCCCCGTCCCCTAACCCTAACACTAGCCCGAACCCTAACCCTAACCCTTCCCCGAAGCCTGACCCTCACACGTCCCCTAATCCTAACACGTACGCCAACACTATCACGCGCCCTCACACGTACGCTCCCCCTAAAGCGTTGTCGTAGCCTTACCTGGACCCTAAACCGTCCCCGTCCCCTAACCCTATCCCTAGCCCGAACCCTAACAATAAAATTCCCCGAAGCCTGACCCTCACCCGTCCCCTAATCCTAACCTGTACGCAAACACTAACCCGCGCCCTCACACGTACGCTCCCCCTAAGTCGTTGTCGTACCCTCACCTGGACCCTAAACCGTCCCCGTCCCCTAACCCTAACCCTAGCCCGAACGCTATCCCTAACACTTCCCCGAAACCTGACCCTCAACCGTGTCCTAATCCTAACCCGTAGGCTAACACTAACATGCGCCCTCACACGTACGCTCCCCCTAAAGCGTTGTCGTACCCTCACCTGGAGCCTAAACCCTCCCCGTCCACTAACCCTAACCCAAGCCCGAACCCTAACCCTAACCCTTCCCCGAAGCCTGACCCTCACCCGTGCCCTATTCCTAACCCGTACGCTAACAATAACCCACGCCCTCACAAGTACCCTCCCCCTAAAGCGTTGCCGTAGCCTCACCTGGACCCTCAACCGTCCCCGTCCCCTAACCCTAACCCTAGCCCGAACCCTAACCCTAACCCTTCCCAGAAGCCTGACCCTCACCCGTCCCCTAATCCTAACCCGTACGCTAACACTAACCCGCGCCGTCACACAAACGCTCCCCCTAAATCGTTGTCGTACCCTCACCTGGACCCTAAACCGTCTCCGTCCCCTAACCCTAACCCTAGCCCGAACCCTAACCCTAACCCTTCCCCGAAGCCTCACCCTCACCCGTGTCCTAATCCTAACCCGTACGCTAACACTAACCCGCGCCATCACACGCACGCTCCCCCTAAAGCGTTGTCGTAGCCTCACCTGGACCCTAAACCGTCCCCTAACCCTAACCCTAACCCTAGCCAGAACACTAACCCTAACCATTCCCCGAAGCCTGACCCTCCCCCGTCCCCTAATCCTAACCCGTAGGCTAACACTAACCCGCGCCCTCACACGCACGCTCCCCCTAAAGCGTTGTCGTACCCTCACCTGGACCCTAAACCGTCCCCATCCACTAACCCTAACCCTAGCCCGAACCCTAACCCTAACCCTTCCCCGAAGCCTGACCGTCACCCGTCCCCTAATACTAACCCGTACTCTAACACTAACCCGCACCCTCACAAGTACCCTCCCCCTAAAGCGTTGCCGTAGCCTCGCCTGGACCCTCAACCGTCCCAGTCCCCTAAATCTAACCCTAGCCCGAACCCTAACCCTAACCCTTCCCCGAAGCCTGACCCTCACCCGTCCCCTAATCCTAACACGTACGCTAACACTAACCCGCGCCCTCACACGTACGCTCTCCCTAAAGCGTTGTCGTACCCTCACCTGGACCTAAACCATCCCCGTCCCCTAACCGTAACCCTAGCCCGAACCCTAACCCTACCACTTCCCCGAAGCCTGACCCTCACTCGTCCCCTAATCCTAACCTGTATGCTAACACTAAACCGCGCCCTCAGACGCAGATCCCCCTAAAGTGTAGTCGTACCCTCACCTGGACGCTAAACCGTCCCGGTCACCTAACCCTAACCCTAGCCCGAACCCTAACCCTAACCGTTCCCCGAAGCCTGACCCTCACCCGTCCCCTAATCCTAACCCGTACGCTAACACTAACCCGCGCCGTCACACGAACTCTCCCCCTAAGACGTTGTCGTACCCTCACCTGGACCCTTAACCGTCCCCGTCCCCTAACCCTAACCCTAGCCCGAACCCTAACCCTAATCCTTCCACGAAGCCTGACCCTCACCCGTCCCATAATACTAACCTGTACGCAAACACTAACCCGCGCCCTCACACGTACGCTCCCCCTAAGTCGTTGTCGTACCCTCACCTAGACCCTAAACCGTCCCCGTCCCCTAACCCTAACCCTAGCCCGAACGCTATCCCTAACACTTCCCCGAAACCTGACCCTCAACCGTGTCCTAATCCTAACCCGTAGGCTAACACTAACACGCGCCCTCACACGTACGCTCCCCCTAAAGCCTTGTCGTACCCTCACCTGGAGCCTAAACCCTCCCCGTCCACTAACCCTAACCCAAGCCCGAACCCTAACCCTAACCCTTCCCCGAAGCCTGACCCTCACCCGTCCCCTATTCCTAACCCGTACGCTAACACTAACCCGCGCCATCACACGCACGCTCCCCCTAAAGCGTTGTCGTAGCCTCACCTTAGACCCTAAACCGTCCCCGTCCCCTAACCCTAACCCTAGCCAGAACACTAACCCTAACCATTCCCCGAAGCCTGACCCTCTCCCGTCCCCTAATCCTAACCCGTAGGCTAACACTAACCCTCGCACTCACACGCACGCTCCCACTAAAGCGTTGTCGTACCCTCACCTGGACCCTAAACCGTACCCGTCCCTAACCCTAACCCTAGCCCGAACGCTGTCCCTAACACTTCCCCGAAGCCTAGCCCTCACCCGTGTCGTAATCCTAACCCGTAGGCTAACACTAACCCGAGCCCTCACACGCATGCTCCCCCTAAAGCGTTGTCGTACCCTCACCTGGACCGTAAACCGTCCTGGTCCTCTAACCTTAACCCTAGCCCGAACCCTAATCCTAACCCTTCCCCGAAGCCTGACCCTCACCCGTCCCCTAATCCTAACCTGTACTCTAACACTAAACCGCGCCCTCACACGTACGCTGCCCCTAAAGCATTGTCGTACCCTCACCTGGACCCTAAACCGTCCCCGTCCCCTAACCCTAACCCTAGCCCGAACCCTAACCCTAACACTTCCCCGAAGCCTGACCCTCACCTGTCCCCTAATCCTAACCCGTACGCTAACACTAACCCGGGCCCAAACACGCACGCTCCCCCTAAAGCGTTGTCGTTCCCTCACCTGGACCCTAAACTATCCCCGTCCCCTAACCCTAACCCTAGCCCGAACCCTAACCCTAACACTTCCCCGAAGCCTGACCCTCACCCGTCCCCCAATCCTAACACGTACGCTAACACTAACCCGCGCCCTCACACGTACGCTCCCTCTAAAGCGTTGTCGTAGCCTCACCTGGACCCTAAACTGTCCCCGTCCCCTAACCCTAACCCTAGCCCGAACACTAACCCTAACCCTTCCCCGAAGCCTACTCTCACCCGTCCCCTAATCCTAACCCGTACGCTAACACTAACCCGCGCCCTCACATGTACGCTCCCCCTAAAGCGTTTTCGTACCCTCACCTGGACCCTAAACCGTCCCCGTCCCCTAACCCTAACCCTAGCCCTAACCCTAACCCTAACACTTCCCCGAAGCCTGACCCTCACCCGTCCCCTAATCCTAACCTGTATGCTAACACTAACCCGCGCCTCACACGTACGCTCCCCCTAAGGCGTTGTCGTACCCTCACCTGGACCCTAAACCGTCCCCGTCCCCTAACCCTAACCCTAGCCCGAACGCTATCCGTAACACTTCCCCAAAACCTGACCTTGACCAGTGTCCTAATCCTAACCCATAGGCTAACACTAACCCACGCCATCACACGCACGCTCCCCCTAAATCGTTGTCGTACCCTCACCTGGACCCTAAACAGTCCAAAAACCCCAACCCTTACCCTAGCCCGAACCCTAATACTAACCCTTCCCCGAAGCCTGACCCTCACCCGTCCCCTAATCCTAACCCGTACTCTAACACTAAACTGCGCCCTCACACGTACGCTGCCCCTAAAGCATTGTCGTACCCTCACCTGGACCCTAAACCGTCCAATCCCCTAACCCTAACACTAGCCCGAACCCTAACCCTAACACTTCCCCGAAGCCTGACCCTCACCCGTCCTCTAATCCCAACCCGTACGCTAACATTAACCCGGGTCCAAACACGCACGCTCCCCCTAAAGCGTTGTCGTTCCCTCACCTGGACCCTAAACCATCCCCGTCCCCTAACCCTAACCCTAGCCCGAACCCTAACCCTAACACTTCCCCGAAGCCTGACCCTCACCCGTCCCCTAACCCTAACACTTACGCTAACACTAACCCGCGCCCTCACACGTACGCTCCCTCTAAAGCGTTGTAGTCGCCTCACCTGGACCCTAAACCGTCCCTGTCCCCTAACTCTAACCCTAGCCCGAACCCTAACCCTAACACTTCCCCGAAGCCTGACACTCACCCGTCCCCTAATCCTAACACATAGGCTAACACTAACCGGCGCCCTCACACGTAAGCTCCCCCTAAATCGTTGTCGTACCCTCACCTGGACCCTAAACCGTCCCTGTCCCCTAACCCTAACCCTAGCCCGAACCCTAACCATAAACCATCCGCGAAGCCTGACGCTCACCCGTCCCCTAATCCTAACACGAACGCTAACACTAACCCGCGTCCTCAAACGTACCCTCCCCCTAAAGCGTTGTCGTACCCTCACCTGGACCCTAAACCGTCCCCGTCCCCTAGCCCTAAGCCTAGCCCGAACCCTATCCCTAAACGTCCCCGAAGCCTAACCCTCACCCGTCCCCTAATCCTTACCCGTACGCTAACACTATCCCGTGACCTCACACGTACGCTCCCCCTAAAGCGTTGTCGTACCCTCACCTGTACCCTAAATCGTCCCCGTCCCCTAACCCTAACACTAGCCCGAACCCTAACCCTAACCCTAACCCTTCCCCGAAGCCTGACCCTCACCCGTGTCCTAATCCTACACCGTACGTTAACACTAAACCGCGCCCTCACACGTACGCTCCCCCTAAGGCGTTGTCGTATCCTCAGCTGGACCCTAAACCGTCCCCGTCCCCTAACCCTAACCCTAGCCCGAACCCTAACTCTAATCCTTCCCCGAAGCCTGACACTCACCTGTCCCCTAATCCTAACACGTACGCTAACACTAACCCGCGCCCTCACACGTACGCTCCCCCTAAAGCGTTGTCGTACCCTCACCTGGACCCTAAACCGTCCCCGTCCCCGAACCCTAACCCTAGCCCGAACCCTAACACTAAACCTTTCCCGAAGACTGACACTCAACCGTGTCCCAATCCTAACCCGTACGCTAACACTAACCCGCGCCGTCACACGCACGCTCCCCCTAAAGGGTTGTCGTACCCTCACCTGCACCGCAAACCGTCCCCATACCCTAACCCTAACCCTAGCCCGAACCCTAACCGTAACCCTTCCCCGAACCCTGACCCTCAACCGTCCCCTAATCCTAACCCGTACGCTAACACTAACCCACGCCCTCACACGTATGCTCCCCCTAAAGCGTTGTCGTACCCTCACCTGGAGCCTAAACTGTCCCCGTCCCCTAACCCTAACCCTAGTCCGAACCCTAACCCTAACACTTCCCCGAAGCCTGACCCTCACCCGTCACCTAATCCTAACACGTACGCTAACACTAACACGCGTCCTCAAACGTACCCTCCCCCTAAAGCGTTGTCGTACCCTCACCTGGACCCTAAACCGTCCCCGTCCCCTAGCCCTAACCCTAGCCCGAACCCTAACCCTAAACGTCCCCGAAGCCTAACCCTCACCCGTCCCCTAATCCTAACCCCTACGCTAACACTAACCCGCGCCCTCACACGTACGCTCCCCCTAAAGCGTTGTCATACCCTCACCTGGACCCTAAACCGTCCCCGTCCCCTAACCCTAACCCTAGCCCGAACGCTATCACTAACACTTCCCCGAAGCCTGAAACTCACCCGTATCCTAATCCTAAGCCGTAGGCTAATACTAACCCGCGGCCTCACACGCACTCTCCCCCTAAAGCGTTATCGTACCCTCACCTGGACCCTAAACCGTCCACGTACACTAACCCTAACCCTAGCCCGAACCCTAACCCTAACCCTTCCCCGAAGCCTGACCCTAACCCGTTCCCTAATCCTAACCCGTACGCTAACACTAACCAGCGCCCTCACACGTACGCTCCCCCTAAAGTGTTGTCGTACCCTCACGTGAAACCTAAACCGTCCCCGTCCCCTAACCCTAACCCTAGCCCAAACCCTAACCCTTCCCCGAAGCCTGACCCCCACCTGTGTCCTAATCCTAACCCGTACGCTAACACTAACCCGCGCCCTCACACGCACGCTCCCCCTAAAGCGTTGTTGTACCCTCACCTGCACCGTAAACCGTCCCCATCCCCTAACCCTAACCCTAGCCCGAACCCTAACCCTAACACTTCCCCGAAGCCTGAGCCTCACCCATCCACTAATCCTAACCCGAACGCTAACACTAACCCGCGCCCTCACACGTACCCTCTCCCTAAAGCGTTGTCGTAGCCTCACCTGGACCCTCAACTGTCCCCGTACCCTAACCCTAACCCTAGCCCGAACCCTAACCCTAACCCTTCCCCGAAGCCTGACCCTCACCCGTCCCCTAATACTAACCCGTACGCTAACACTAAACCGCGCCCTCACACGTACGCTCCCCCTAAAGCCTTGTCGTACCCTCACCTGGACCCTAAACCGTCCCCGTCCCTAACCTTAACCCTAGCCCGAACCCTAACCCTAACACTTCCCCGAAGCCTGACCCTCACCCGTCCCCTAATCCTAACACATACGCTAACACTAACCCGCACCCTCACATGCACGCTCCCCCTAAAGCGTTGTCGTACCCTCACCTGGACCCTAAACCGTCCCTGTCCCCTAACCCTAACCCTAGCCCGAACCCTAACCGTAACTCTTGCCCAAAGACTGACCCTCACCCGTCCCCTAATCCTAACCCGTACGCTAACACTAACCCGCTCCCTCACACGTACGCTCCCCCTAAAGCGTTGTCGTACCCTCACCTGAACCCTACACTATCCCCATCCCCTAACCCGAACCCTAGCCCGAACCCTAAACCTAATCCTTCCTCGAAGCCTGACCCTGACTCGTCCCCCAATCCTAACCCGTACGCTAACATTAACCCGCGCCCTCACACGTACTCTCCCCCTAAAGCGTTGTCGTACCCTCACCTGGACCCTAAACCGTCCCCATCCCCTAACCCTAACCCTAGCCCGAACCCTAACCCTAACCCTTCCCCGAAGCCTGACCCTCACCCGTCCCCTAATCCGAACGCGTACGCTAACACTAACCTGGGCCCTCACACGCACGCTCCCCCTAAAGCGTTGTCGTACGCTCACCTGGACCCTTCACCGTCCCCGTCCCCTAACCCTAACCCTAACCCGAACACTAACCCTAACCCTTCCCCGAAGCCTCACCCTCAGCCGTGTCCTAATCCTAACGCGTACGCTAACACTAACCCGCGCCTTCACACGTACGCTCCCCCTAAAGCGTTGTCGTACACTCACCTGGAACCTAAACCCTCCCCGTCCCCTATCCCTAACCTTAGCCCGAACCCTAACCCTAACCCTTCCCCGAAGCCTCACCCTCAGCCGTGTCCTAATACTAACCCGTACGCTAACACTAAACCGCGCCCTCACACGTACGCTCCCCCTAAAGCCTTGTCGTCCCCTCAACTGGACCCTAAACTCTCTCCGTCCCCTAACCCTAACCCTAGCCCGAACCCTAACCCTAACCCTTCCCCGAAACCTGACCCTCAACCGTGTCCTAATCCTAACCCGTAGGCTAACACTAACACGCGCCCTCACACGTACGCTCCCCCTAAAGCGTTGCCGTACCCTCACCTGGACCCTAAACCGTCCCCGTCCCCTAACCCTAACCCTAGCCCGAACGCTATCCGTAACACTTCCCCAAAACCTGACCTTGACCCGTGTCCTAATCCTAACCCGTAGGCTAACACTAACCCACGCCATCACACGCACGCTCCCCCTAAATCGTTGTCGTACCCTCACCTGGACCCTAAACAGTCCCCAAACCCCAACCCTTACCCTAGCCCGAACCCTAATACTAACCCTTCCCCGAAGCCTGACCCTCACCCGTCCCCTAATCCTAACCCGTACTCTAACACTAAACCGCGCCCTCACACGTACGCTGCCCCTAAAGCATTGTCGTACCCTCACCTGGACCCTAAACCGTCCCCGTCCCCTAACCCTAACACTAGCCCGAACCCTAACCCTAACACTTCCCCGAAGCCTGACCCTCACCCGTCCCCTAATCCCAACCCGTACGCTAACATTAACCCGGGCCCAAACACGCACGCTCCCCCTAAAGCGTTGTCGTTCCCTCACCTGGACCCTAAACCATCCCCGTCCCCTAACCCTAACCCTAGCCCGAACCCTAACCCTAACACTTCCCCGAAGCCTGACCCTCACCCGTCCCCTAACCCTAACACGTACGCTAACACTAACCCGCGCCCTCACACGTACGCTCCCTCTAAAGCGTGTAGTCGCCTCACCTGGACCCTAAACCGTCCCCGTCCCCTAACCCTAACCCTAGCCCGAACCCTAGCCCTAACCCTTCCCCTAAGCCTGACCCTCACCCGTCCCCTAATCCTAACCTGTACGCTAACACTAACCTGCGCCCTCACACGCACGCTCCCCCTAAAGCGTTGTCGTACCCTCACCTGGACCCTAAACCGTCCCCGTCCCCTAGCCCTAACCCTAGCCCGAACCCTAACCCTAAACGTCCCCGAAGCCTAACCCTCACCCGTCCCCTAATCCTAACTCCTCCGCTAACACTAACCCGCGCCCTCACACGTACGCTCCCCCTAAAGCGTTGTCATACCCTCACCTGGACCCTAAACCGTCCCCGTCCCCTAACCCTAACCCTAGCCCGAACGCTATCACTAACACTTCCCCGAAGCCTGAAACTCACCCGTGTCCTAATCCTAAGCCGTAGGCTAATACTAACCCGCGGCCTCACACGCACTCTCCCCCTAAAGCGTTATCGTACCCTCACCTGGACCCTAAACCGTCCACGTCCACTAACCCTAACCCTAGCCCGAACCCTAACCCTAACCCTTCCCCGAAGCCTGACCCTAACCCGTTCCCTAATCCTAACCCGTACGCTAACACTAACCCGTGCCGTCACACGTACGCTCCCCCTAAAGTGTTGTCGTACCCTCACGTGAAACCTAAACCGTCCCCGTCCCCTAACCCTAACCCTAGCCCAAACCCTAACCCTTCCCCGAAGCCTGGCCCCCACCTGTGTCCTAATCCTAACCCGTACGCTAACACTAACCCGCGCCCTCACACGCACGCTCCCCCTAAAGCGTTGTTGTACCCTCACCTGCACCGTAAACCGTCCCCATCCCCTAACCCTAACCCTAGCCCGAAACCTAACCCTAACCCTTCCCCGAAGCCTGACCCTCACCCGTCCCCTAATACTAACCCGTACGCTAACACTAAACCGCGCCCTCACACGTACGCTCCCCCTAAAGCCTTGTCGTACCCTCACCTGGACCCTAAACCGTCCCCGTCCCTAACCCTAACCCTAGCCCGAACCCTAACCCTAACACTTCCCCGAAGCCTGACCCTCACCCGTCCCCTAATCCTAACGCGTACGCTAACACTAACCCGCACCCTCACACGCACGCTCCCCGTAAAGCGTTGTCGTACCCTCACCTGGACCCTAAACCGTCCCTGTCCCCTAACCCTAACCCTAGCCCGAACCCTAACCGTAACCCTTGCCCAAAGACTGACCCTCACCCGTCCCCTAATCCTAACCCGTACGCTAACACTAACCCGCTCCCTCACACGTACGCTCCCCCTAAAGCGTTGTCATACCCTCACCTGAACCCTACACTATCCCCATCCCCTAACCCTAACCCTAGCCCGAACCCTAAACCTAATCCTTCCTCGAAGCCTGACCCTGACTCGTCCCCCAATCCTAACCCGTACACTAACATTAATCCGTGCCCTCACACGTACTCTCCCCCTAAAGCGTTGTCGTACCCTCACCTGGACCGTGAACCGTCCCCGTCCCCTAACCCTAACCCTAGCCCGAACCCTAGCCCTAACCCTTCCCCTAAGCCTGACCCTCACCCGTCCCCTAATCCTAACCTGTACGCTAACACTAACCTGCGCCCTCACACGTACGCTCCCCCTAAATCGTTGTCGTACCCTCACCTGGACCCTAAACCGTCCCTGTCCCCTAACCCTAACCCTAGCCCGAACCCTAACCCTAAACCATCCCCGAAGCCTGACCCTCACCCGTCCCCTAATCCTAACACGAACGCTAACACTAACCCGCGTCCTCAAACGTACCCTCCCCCTAAAGCGTTGTCGTACCCTCACCTGGACCCTAAACCATCCCCATCCCCTAACCCTAACCCTAGCCCGAACCCAAACTCTAACCCTTCCCCGAAGCCTGACACTCACCCGTCCCCTAATCCTAACACGTACGCTAACACTAACCCGCGCCCTCACACGTACGCTCCCCCTAAAGCGTTGTCGTACCCTCACCTGGACCCTAAACCGTCCCCGTCCCCGAACCCTAACCCTAGCCCGAACCCTAACACTAAACCTTCCCCGAAGCCTGACACTCAACCGTGTCCCAATCCTAACCCGTACGCTAACACTAACCCGTGCCGTCACACGCACGCTCCCCCTAAAGGGTTGTCGTACCCTCACCTGCACCGTAAACCGTCCCCATACCCTATCCCTAACCCTAGCCCGAACCCTAACCGTAACCCTTCCCCGAACCCTGACCCTCAACCGTCCCCTAATCCTAACCCGTACGCTAACACTAACCCACGCCCTCACACGTATGCTCCCCCTAAAGCGTTGTCGTACCCTCACCTGGAGCCTAAACTGTCCCCGTCCCCTAACCCTAACCCTAGTCCGAACCCTAACCCTAACAGTTCCCCGAAGCCTGACCCTCACCCGTCACCTAATCCTAACACGTACGTTAACACTAACACGCGTCCTCAAACGTACCCTCCCCCTAAAGCGTTGTCGTACCCTCACCTGGACCCTAAACCGTCCCCGTCCCCTAGCCCTAACCCTAGCCCGAACCCTAACCTTAAACGTCCCCGAAGCCTAACCCTCACCCGTCCCCTAATCCTAACCCCTACGCTAACACTAACCCGCGCCCTCACACGTACGCTCCCCCTAAAGCGTTGTCATACCCTCACCTGGACCCTAAACCGTCCCCTTCCCCTAACCCTAACCCTAGCCCGAACGCTATCACTAACACTTCCCCGAAGCCTGAAACTCACCCGTGTCCTAATCCTAAGCCGTAGGCTAATACTAACCCGCGGCCTCACACGCACTCTCCCCCTAAAGCGTTATCGTACCCTCACCTGGACCCTAAACCGTCCACGTCCACTAACCCTAACCCTAGCTCGAACCCTAACCCTAACCCTTCCCCGAAGCCTGACCCTAACCCGTTCCCTAATCCTAACCCGTACGCTAACACTAACCCGCGCCCTCACACGTACGCTCCCCCTAAAGTGTTGTCGTACCCTCACGTGAAACCTAAACCGTCCCCGTCCCCTAACCCTAACCCTAGCCCAAACCCTAACCCTTCCCCGAAGCCTGACCCCCACCTGTGTCCTAATCCTAACCCGTACGCTAACACTAACCCGCGCCCTCACACGCACGCTCCCCCTAAAGCGTTGTTGTACCCTCACCTGCACCGTAAACCGTCCCCATCCCCTAACCCTAACCCTAGCCCGAACCCTAACCCTAACACTTCCCCGAAGCCTGACCCTCACCCGTCCACTAATCCTAACCCGAACGCTAACACTAACCCGCGCCCTCACACGTACCCTCTCCCTAAAGCGTTTTCGTAGCCTCACCTGGACCCTCAACTGTCCCCGTACCCTAACCCTAACCCTAGCCCGAACCCTAACCCTAACCCTTCCCCGAAGCCTGACCCTCACCCGTCCCCAAATACTAACCCGTACGCTAACACTAAACCGCGCCCTCACACGTACGCTCCCCCTAAAGCCTTGTCGTACCCTCACCTGGACCCTAAACCGTCCCCGTCCCTAACCCTAACCCTAGCCCGAACCCTAACCCTAATACTTCCCCGAAGCCTGACCTTCACCCGTCCCCTAATCCTAACACGTACGCTAACACTAACCCGCACCCTCACACGCACGCTCCCCCTAAAGCGTTGTCGTACCCTCACCTGGACCCTAAACCGTCCCTGTCCCCTAACCCTAACCCTAGCCCGAACCCTAACCGTAACCCTTGCCCAAAGCCTGACCCTCACCCGTCCCCTAATCCTAACCCATACGCTAACACTAACCCGCTCCCTCACACGTACGCTCCCCCTAAAGCGTTGTCGTACCCTCACCTGAACCCTACACTATCCCCATCCCCTAACCCTAACCCTAGCCCGAACCCTAAACCTAATCCTTCCTCGAAGCCTGACCCTGACTCGTCCCCCAATCCTAACCCGTACGCTAACATTAACCCGCGCCCTCACACGTACTCTCCCCCTAAAGCGTTGTCGTACCCTCACCTGGACCCTAAACCGTCCCCGTCCCCTAACCCTAACCCTAGCCCGAACCCTAACCCTAACCCTTCCCCGAAGCCTGACAGTCACCCGTCCCCTAATCCTAACACGTACGCTAACACTAACCCGCGCCCTCACACGTACGCTCTCCATAAATCGTTGTCGTACCCTCACCTGGTCCCTAAACTATCCCCGTACCCTAACCCTAACCCTAGTCCGAACCAAAACCCTAACCCTTCCCCGACGCCTGACCCTCACCCGTCCCCTAATCCTAACCCGTACGCTAACACTAACCTGCGCCCTCACACGTACGCTCCCCCTAAAGCGTTTTCGTACCCTCACCTGGACCCTAAACCGTCCCCGTCCCCTAACACTAACCCTAGCCCGAACCCTAACCTAACCCTTCCCCGAAGCCTGACCCTCACCCATCCCCTAATACTAACCCGTACGCTAACACTAACCCACGCCCTCACACGTACGCTCCCCCTAAAGCGTTGTCGTAACCTCACCTGAACCCTAAACCGTCCCCGTCCCCTAATCCTAACCCTAGCCCGAACCCTAACCCTAACACTTCCCCGAAGCCTCACCCTCAGCCGTGTCCTAATCCTAACCCGTAGGCTAACACTAACCCGTGCCCTCACACTTACGCTCCCCCTAAAGCGTTGTCGTACCCTCACCTGGACCCTAAACCCTCCCCGTCCCCTAATCCTAACCCTAGCCCGAACACTAACCCTAACCCTTCCCCGAAGCCTGACCCTCACCCGTCCCCTAATCATAACCTGTACGCTAACACTAACCTGCGCCCTCACATGTACGTTCCTCCTAAGGCGTTGTCCTACACTCACCTGGACCCTAAACCGTCCCCGTCCCCTAACCCTAACCCTAGCACGAACCCTAATCCTAACCCTTTCCTGAAGCCTGACCCTCACCCGTGCCCTAATCCTAACCCGTACGCTAAAACTAACCCACGCCCTCACACGTACGCTCCCCCTAAAGCGTTGTCGTACCCTCACCTGGACCCTAAACCCTCCCCGTCCCCTAACCCTAACCTTAGCCCGAACCCTAACCCTAACCCTTCCCCGAAGCCTCACCCTCAGCCGTGTCCTAATCCTAACCCGTACGCTAACACTAACCTGCGCCCTCACACGTACGCTCCCCCTAAAGCGTTGTCGTACCCTCACCTGGACCCTAAACCCTCCCCGTCCCCTAACCCTAACCTTAGCCCGAACCCTAACCCTAACCCTTCCCCGAAGCCTCACCCTCAGCCGTGTCCTAATCCTAACCCGTACGCTAACACTAACCTGCGCCCTCACACGTACGCTCCCCCTAAAGCGTTTTCGTACCCTCACCTGGACCCTAAACCGTCCCCGTCCCCTAACACTAACCCTAGCCCGAACCCTAAGCTAACCCTTCCCCGAAGCCTGACCCTCACCCATCCCCTAATACTAACCCGTACGCTAACACTAACCCACGCCCTCACACGTACGCTCCCCCTAAAGCGTTGTCGTAACCTCACCTGAACCCTAAACCGTCCCCGTCCCCTAATCCTAACCCTAGCCCGAACCCTAACCCTAACACTTCCCCGAAGCCTCACCCTCAGCCGTGTCCTAATCCTAACCCGTAGGCTAACACTAACCCGTGCCCTCACACTTACGCTCCCCCTAAAGCGTTGTCGTACCCTCACCTGGACCCTAAACCCTCCCCGTCCCCTAATCCTAACCCTAGCCCGAACACTAACCCTAACCCTTCCCCGAAGCCTGACCCTCACCCGTCCCCTAATCATAACCTGTACGCTAACACTAACCTGCGCCCTCACATGTACGTTCCTCCTAAGGCGTTGTCCTACACTCACCTGGGCCCTAAACCGTCCCCGTCCCCTAACCCTAACCCTAGCACGAACCCTAATCCTAACCCTTTCCTGAAGCCTGACCCTCACCCGTGCCCTAATCCTAACCCGTACGCTAAAACTAACCCACGCCCTCACACGTACGCTCCCCCTAAAGCGTTGTCGTACCCTCACCTGGACCCTAAACCCTCCCCGTCCCCTAACCCTAACCTTAGCCCGAACCCTAACCCTAACCCTTCCCCGAAGCCTGACCCTCACCCGTCCCCTAATCCTAACCCGTACGCTAACACTAACCCGAGCCCTCACACGCACGCTCCCCCTAAAGCGTTGTCGTAGCCTCACGTGGACCCTAAACCGTCCCCGTCCCCTAACCCTAACCCTAGTCCGAACCCTAACCCTAACCCTTCCCCGAAGCCTGACCCTCACCCGTCCCCTAATCCGACCGCGTACGCTAACACTAACCTGGGCCCTCACACGCACGCTCCCCCTAAAGCGTTGTCGTACGCTCACCTGGACCCTTCACCGTCCCCGTCCCCTAACCCTAACCCTAACCCGAACACTAACCCTAACCCTTCCCCGAAGCCTCACCCTCAGCCGTGTCCTAATCCTAACGCGTACGCTAACACTAACCCACGCCTTCACACGTACGCTCCCCCTAAAGCGTTGTCGTACACTCACCTGGACCCTAAACCCTCCCCGTCCCCTAACCCTAACCTTAGCCCGAACCCTAACCCTAACCCTTCCCCGAAGCCTCACCCTCAGCCGTGTCCTAATACTAACCCGTACGCTAACACTAAACCGCGCCCTGACACGTACGCTCCCCCTAAAGCCTTGTCGTCCCCTCAACTGGACCCTAAACTGTCTCCGTCCCCTAACCCTAACCCTAGCCCGAACCCTAACCCTAACACTTCCCCGAAGCCTGACCCACACCCGTTCCCTAATCCTAACCCGTACGCTAACACTAACCTGCGCCCTCACACGTACGCTCCCCCTAAAGCATTGTCGTACCCTCACCTGGACCCTAACCTGTCCCCGTCCCCTAACCCTAACCCTAGCCCGAACCCTAACCCTAACCCTTCCCCGAAGCCTCACCCTCACCCATCACCTAATCCTAACCTGTATTCTAACACTAACCCAGGCCCTCACACGCACGCTCCCCCGAAAGCGTTGTCGTACCCTCACCTGGACCCTAAACCGTCCCCGTCTCCTAACCCTAACCCTAGCCCGAACCCTAACCCTAACCCTTCCCTGAAGTCTGACCCTCACCCGTCCCCTAATCCTAACCCGTACGCTAACACTAACCCACGCCCACACACGTACGCTCCCCCTAAAGCGTTGTCGTACCCTCACCTGAACCCTACACTATCCCCATCCCCTAACCCTAACCCTAGCCCGAACCCTAAACCTAATCCTTCCTCGAAGCCTGACCCTGACTCGTCCCCCAATCCTAACCCGTACGCTAACATTAACCCGCGCCCTCACACGTACTCTCCCCCTAAAGCGTTGTCGTACCCTCACCTGGACCCTAAACCGTCCCCGTCCCCTAACCCTAACCCTAGCCCGAACCCTAACCCTAACCCTTCCCCGAAGCCTGACAGTCACCCGTCCCCTAATCCTAACACGTACGCTAACACTAACCCGCGCCCTCACACGTACGCTCTCCATAAATCGTTGTCGTACCCTCACCTGGTCCCTAAACTATCCCCGTACCCTAACCCTAACCCTAGTCCGAACCAAAACCCTAACCCTTCCCCGACGCCTGACCCTCACCCGTCCCCTAATCCTAACCCGTACGCTAACACTAACCTGCGCCCTCACACGTACGCTCCCCCTAAAGCGTTTTCGTACCCTCACCTGGACCCTAAACCGTCCCCGTCCCCTAACACTAACCCTAGCCCGAACCCTAACCTAACCCTTCCCCGAAGCCTGACCCTCACCCATCCCCTAATACTAACCCGTACGCTAACACTAACCCACGCCCTCACACGTACGCTCCCCCTAAAGCGTTGTCGTAACCTCACCTGAACCCTAAACCGTCCCCGTCCCCTAATCCTAACCCTAGCCCGAACCCTAACCCTAACACTTCCCCGAAGCCTCACCCTCAGCCGTGTCCTAATCCTAACCCGTAGGCTAACACTAACCCGTGCCCTCACACTTACGCTCCCCCTAAAGCGTTGTCGTACCCTCACCTGGACCCTAAACCCTCCCCGTCCCCTAATCCTAACCCTAGCCCGAACACTAACCCTAACCCTTCCCCGAAGCCTGACCCTCACCCGTCCCCTAATCATAACCTGTACGCTAACACTAACCTGCGCCCTCACATGTACGTTCCTCCTAAGGCGTTGTCCTACACTCACCTGGACCCTAAACCGTCCCCGTCCCCTAACCCTAACCCTAGCACGAACCCTAATCCTAACCCTTTCCTGAAGCCTGACCCTCACCCGTGCCCTAATCCTAACCCGTACGCTAAAACTAACCCACGCCCTCACACGTACGCTCCCCCTAAAGCGTTGTCGTACCCTCACCTGGACCCTAAACCCTCCCCGTCCCCTAACCCTAACCTTAGCCCGAACCCTAACCCTAACCCTTCCCCGAAGCCTCACCCTCAGCCGTGTCCTAATCCTAACCCGTACGCTAACACTAACCTGCGCCCTCACACGTACGCTCCCCCTAAAGCGTTGTCGTACCCTCACCTGGACCCTAAACCCTCCCCGTCCCCTAACCCTAACCTTAGCCCGAACCCTAACCCTAACCCTTCCCCGAAGCCTCACCCTCAGCCGTGTCCTAATCCTAACCCGTACGCTAACACTAACCTGCGCCCTCACACGTACGCTCCCCCTAAAGCGTTTTCGTACCCTCACCTGGACCCTAAACCGTCCCCGTCCCCTAACACTAACCCTAGCCCGAACCCTAAGCTAACCCTTCCCCGAAGCCTGACCCTCACCCATCCCCTAATACTAACCCGTACGCTAACACTAACCCACGCCCTCACACGTACGCTCCCCCTAAAGCGTTGTCGTAACCTCACCTGAACCCTAAACCGTCCCCGTCCCCTAATCCTAACCCTAGCCCGAACCCTAACCCTAACACTTCCCCGAAGCCTCACCCTCAGCCGTGTCCTAATCCTAACCCGTAGGCTAACACTAACCCGTGCCCTCACACTTACGCTCCCCCTAAAGCGTTGTCGTACCCTCACCTGGACCCTAAACCCTCCCCGTCCCCTAATCCTAACCCTAGCCCGAACACTAACCCTAACCCTTCCCCGAAGCCTGACCCTCACCCGTCCCCTAATCATAACCTGTACGCTAACACTAACCTGCGCCCTCACATGTACGTTCCTCCTAAGGCGTTGTCCTACACTCACCTGGGCCCTAAACCGTCCCCGTCCCCTAACCCTAACCCTAGCACGAACCCTAATCCTAACCCTTTCCTGAAGCCTGACCCTCACCCGTGCCCTAATCCTAACCCGTACGCTAAAACTAACCCACGCCCTCACACGTACGCTCCCCCTAAAGCGTTGTCGTACCCTCACCTGGACCCTAAACCCTCCCCGTCCCCTAACCCTAACCTTAGCCCGAACCCTAACCCTAACCCTTCCCCGAAGCCTGACCCTCACCCGTCCCCTAATCCTAACCCGTACGCTAACACTAACCCGAGCCCTCACACGCACGCTCCCCCTAAAGCGTTGTCGTAGCCTCACGTGGACCCTAAACCGTCCCCGTCCCCTAACCCTAACCCTAGTCCGAACCCTAACCCTAACCCTTCCCCGAAGCCTGACCCTCACCCGTCCCCTAATCCGACCGCGTACGCTAACACTAACCTGGGCCCTCACACGCACGCTCCCCCTAAAGCGTTGTCGTACGCTCACCTGGACCCTTCACCGTCCCCGTCCCCTAACCCTAACCCTAACCCGAACACTAACCCTAACCCTTCCCCGAAGCCTCACCCTCAGCCGTGTCCTAATCCTAACGCGTACGCTAACACTAACCCACGCCTTCACACGTACGCTCCCCCTAAAGCGTTGTCGTACACTCACCTGGACCCTAAACCCTCCCCGTCCCCTAACCCTAACCTTAGCCCGAACCCTAACCCTAACCCTTCCCCGAAGCCTCACCCTCAGCCGTGTCCTAATACTAACCCGTACGCTAACACTAAACCGCGCCCTCACACGTACGCTCCCCCTAAAGCCTTGTCGTCCCCTCAACTGGACCCTAAACTGTCTCCGTCCCCTAACCCTAACCCTAGCCCGAACCCTAACCCTAACACTTCCCCGAAGCCTGACCCACACCCGTTCCCTAATCCTAACCCGTACGCTAACACTAACCTGCGCCCTCACACGTACGCTCCCCCTAAAGCATTGTCGTACCCTCACCTGGACCCTAACCTGTCCCCGTCCCCTAACCCTAACCCTAGCCCGAACCCTAACCCTAACCCTTCCCCGAAGCCTCACCCTCACCCATCACCTAATCCTAACCTGTATTCTAACACTAACCCAGGCCCTCACACGCACGCTCCCCCTAAAGCGTTGTCGTACCCTCACCTGGACCCTAAACCGTCCCCGTCTCCTAACCCTAACCCTAGCCCGAACCCTAACCCTAACCCTTCCCTGAAGTCTGACCCTCACCCGTCCCCTAATCCTAACCCGTACGCTAACACTAACCCACGCCCACACACGTACGCTCCCCATAAAGCGTTGTCGTACCCTCACCTGAACCCTAAACCATCCCCGTCCCCTAACCCTAACCCTAGCCCGAACCCTAACCCTAACACTTCCCCGAAGCCTCACCCTCAGCCGTGTCCTAATCCTAACCCGTAGGCTAACACTAACCCGTGCCCTCACACTTACGCTCCCCCTAAAGCGTTGTCGTACCCTCACCTGGACCCTAAACCCTCCCCGTCCCCTAATCCTAACCCTAGCCCGAACACTAACCCTAACCCTTCCCCGAAGCCTGACCCTCACCCGTCCCCTAATCATAACCTGTACGCTAACACTAACCTGCGCCCTCACATGTACGTTCCTCCTAAGGCATTGTCCTACACTCACCTGGACCCTAAACCGTCCCCGTCCCCTAACCCTAACCCTAGCACGAACCCTAATCCTAACCCTTTCCTGAAGCCTGACCCTCACCCGTGCCCTAATCCTAACCCGTACGCTAAAACTAACCCACGCCCTCACACGTACGCTCCCCCTAAAGGTTGTCGTACCCTCACCTGGACCCTAAACCCTCCCCGTCCCCTAACCCTAACCTTAGCCCGAACCCTAACCCTAACCCTTCCCCGAAGCCTGACCCTCACCCGTCCCCTAATCCTAACCCGTACGCTAACACTAACCCGAGCCCTCACACGCACGCTCCCCCTAAAGCGTTGTCGTAGCCTCACGTGGACCCTAAACCGTCCCCGTCCCCTAACCCTAACCCTAGTCCGAACCCTAACCCTAACCCTTCCCCGAAGCCTGACCCTCACCCGTCCCCTAATCCGACCGCGTACGCTAACACTAACCTGGGCCCTCACACGCACGCTCCCCCTAAAGCGTTGTCGTACGCTCACCTGGACCCTTCACCGTCCCCGTCCCCTAACCCTAACCCTAACCCGAACACTAACCCTAACCCTTCCCCGAAGCCTCACCCTCAGCCGTGTCCTAATCCTAACGCGTACGCTAACACTAACCCACGCCTTCACACGTACGCTCCCCCTAAAGCGTTGTCGTACACTCACCTGGACCCTAAACCCTCCCCGTCCCCTAACCCTAACCTTAGCCCGAACCCTAACCCTAACCCTTCCCCGAAGCCTCACCCTCAGCCGTGTCCTAATACTAACCCGTACGCTAACACTAAACCGCGCCCTCACACGTACGCTCCCCCTAAAGCCTTGTCGTCCCCTCAACTGGACCCTAAACTGTCTCCGTCCCCTAACCCTAACCCTAGCCCGAACCCTAACCCTAACACTTCCCCGAAGCCTGACCCACACCCGTTCCCTAATCCTAACCCGTACGCTAACACTAACCTGCGCCCTCACACGTACGCTCCCCCTAAAGCATTGTCGTACCCTCACCTGGACCCTAAACCGTCCCCGTCTCCTAACCCTAACCCTAGCACGAACCCTAACCCTAACCCTTCCCTGAAGTCTGACCCTCACCCGTCCCCTAATCCTAACCCGTACGCTAACACTAACCCACGCCCACACACGTACGCTCCCCATAAAGCGTTGTCGTACCCTCATCTGGACCCTAAACCATCCCCGTCCCCTAACCCTAACCCTAGCCCGAACCCTAACCCTAACCCTTCCCGGAAGCCTGACCCTCACCCGTCCCCTAATCCTAACACGTACGCTAACACTAACCCGTGCCCTCACACGTACGCTCCCCCTAAGGCGTTGTCGTATCCTCAGCTGGACCCTAAACCGTCCCCGTTCCCTAACCCTAACCCTAGCCCGAACCCTAACCCTAACCCTTCCCCGAAGCCTGACCCTCACCCGTCCCCTAATCCTAACACGTACGTAACACTAACCAGCGCCCTCACACGTACGCTCCCCGTAAAGCCTTGTCGTACCCTCACCTGGACCCTAAACCGTCCCAGTCCCCTAACCCTAACCCTAGCCCGAACCCTAAACCTAACACTTCCCCGAAGCCTGACCCTCACCCGTCCCCTAATCCTAACACGTACGCTAACACTAACCCGCACCCTCACACGCACGCTCCTCCTAAAGCGTTGTCGTACCCTCACCTGGACCCTAAACCGTCCCTGTCCCCTAACCCTAACCCTAGCCCGAACCCTAACCGTAACCCTTGCCCGAAGACTGACCCTCACCCGTCCCCTAAACTTAACCCGTACGCTAACACTAACACGCGCCCTCACACGTACGCTCCCCCTAAAGCATTGTCGTACCCTCACCTGAACCCTAAACTGTCCCCATCCCCTAACCCTAACCCTAGCCCGAACCCTAAACCTAATCCTTCCCCGAAGCCTGACCCTGACTCGTCTCCAATCCTAACTCGTA
This sequence comes from Delphinus delphis, assembly GCF_949987515.2. NCBI lineage: Eukaryota > Metazoa > Chordata > Mammalia > Artiodactyla > Delphinidae > Delphinus > Delphinus delphis. Next base: position 36,030,579 of record NC_082695.1, read on the forward strand.
CGCTAACACTAACCCGCGCCCTCACACTTACGCTGCCCCTAAAGCGTTGTCGTACCCTCACCTGGACCCTAAACCGTCCCCGTCCCCTAACCCTAACCCTAGTCCGAACCCTAACCCTAACCCTTCCCCGATGCCTGACCCTCACCCGTCCATTAATACTAACCCGTACGCTAACACTACCCCGCGCCCTCACACGTACGCACCCCCTAAATCGTTGTCATACCCTCACTAGGACCCTAAACCGTCCCCGTCCCCTAACCCTAACCCTAGCCCGAACCCTAACCCTAAATCTTCCCCGAAGTCTGACCCTCACACGTCCCCTAATCCTAACCCGTACGCTAACACTAACCTGCGCCCTCACACGTACGCTCACCCTAAAGTGTTTTCGTACCCTCACCTGGACCCTAAACCGTCCCCGTCCCCTAACCCTAACCCTAGCCCGAACCCTAACCCTAACACTTCCCCGAAGCCTGACCCTCACCCGTCCCCTAATCCTAACCCGTACGCTAACGCTAACCCGCGCTCTCACACGCACGCTCCCCCTAAAGCGTTGTCGTACCCTCACCTAGACGCTAAACCGTCCCCGTCCCCTAACCCTAACCCTAGCCCGAACCGTAACCCTAACCAATCCCCGAAGCCTGATCCTCACTCATCCCCTAATACTAACCCGTACGCTAACACTAAACCACGCCCTCACACGCACGCTCCCCCTAAAGCGTTGTCGTACCCTCACCTGGACCCTAAACCGTCTCCGTCCCCTAACCCTAACCCTAGCCCGAACCCTAACCCTAACCCTTCCCCGAAGACTGACCCTCACCCGTCCCCTAATCCTAACCCGTACGCTAACAATAATGCACGCCCTCACACGCACGATCCCCCTAAAGCGTTGCCGTACCCTCACCTGGACCCTAAACCGTCCCCGTCCCCTAACCCTAACCCTAGCCTGAACCCTAACCCTAACCCTTCCCCGAAGCCTGACCCTCACACGTCCCCTAATCCTAACCCGTACGCTAACACTAACCCGCGCCCTCACACGCACGCTCCACCTAAACAGTTGCCGTACCCTCACCTGGACCCTAAACCGTCCCCGTCCCCTAACCCTAACCCTAGACCGAACCCTAACCCTAACCCTTCCCCGAAGCCTGACCCTCACCCGTCCCCTAATCCTAACTCGTACGCTAACGTTAACCCGCGCCCTCACACGCACGCTCCCCCTAAAGCGTTGCCGTACCCTCACCTGGACCCTAAACCGTCCCCGTCCCCTAACCCTAACCCTAGCCCGAACCCTAACCCTAACCCTTCCCCGAAGCCTGACCCTCACCCGTCCCCTAATCCTAACCCGTACGCCAAAGCTAACCCGCACCCTCACACGCACGCACCCCCTAAATCGTTGCCGTACCATCACCTGGACCCTAAACCTTCCCCGTCTCCTAACCCTAACCCTAGCCCGAACCCTAAACCTGACCCTTCCCCGAAGCCTGACCGTCACCCGTCCCCTGATCCTAACCCATACGCTAACACTAACCCGCAACCTCACACGCACACTCCCCCTAAAGCGTTGCCGTACCCTCACCTGGACCCTAAACCGTCCCCGTCCCCTAACCCTAACCCTAGCCCGAACCCTAACCCAAACCCTTCCCCGAAGCCTGACCCTCACCCGTCCCCTACTCCTAACGCGTACGCTAACACTAACCCGCGCCCTCACACGCACGCTCCCCCTAAAGCGTTGACGTACCCTCACCTGGACCCTAAACCGTCCCCGTCCCCTAACCCTAACCCTAGGCCGAACCCTAACCCTAACCCTTCCCCGAAGCCTGACCCTCACCCGTCCCCTAATCCTAACCCGTACGCTAACACTAACCCATGCCCTCACACGCACGCTCCCCCTAAAGCGTTGCCGTACCCTCACCTGGACCCTAAACCGTCCCCGTCCCCTAACCCTAACCCTAGCCCGAACCATAACCCTAACCCTTCCCCGAAGCCTGACCCTCAGCCGTCCCCTAATCCTAACCCGTACGCTACCACTAACTCGCGCCCTCACACGCACGCTCCCCCTAAAGCGTCGCCGTACCCTCACCTGGACCCTAAACCGTCCCCGTCCCCTAACCCTAACCCTAGCCCGAACCCTAACCCTAACCCTTCCCCGAAGCCTGACCCTCACCCGTCCCCTAATCCTAACCCGTACGCTAACACTAACGCACGCCCTCACACGCACGCTCCCCCTAAAGCGTTTTCGTACCCTCACCTGGACCCTAAACCGTCCCCGTCCCCTAACCCTAACCCTAGCCCGAACCCTAACCCTAACCCTTCCCCGAAGCCTGACCCTCACCCGTCCCCTAATCCTAACCCGTACGCTAACGCTAACCCGCGCCCTCACACGCACGCTCCCCCTAAAGCGTTGCCGTACCCTCACCTGGACCCTAAACCGTCCCCGTCCCCTAACCCTAACCCTAGCCCGAACCCTAACCCTAACCCTTCCCCGAAGCCTGACCCTCACCCGTCCCCTAATCCTAACCCGTACGCTAACACTAACCCACGCCCTCACACGCACGCTCCCCCTAAAGCGTTGCCGTACCCTCACCTGGACCCTAAACCGTCCCCGTCCCCTAACCCTAACCCTAGCCCGAACCCTAACCCTAACCCTTCCCCGAAGCCTGACCCTCACCCGTCCCCTACTCCTAACGCGTACGCTAACGCTAACCCGCGCCCTCACACGCACGCTCCCCCTAAAGCGTTGCCGTACCCTCACCTGGACCCTAAACCGTCCCCGTCCCCTAACCCTAACCCTAGCCCGAACCCTAACCCTAACACTTCCCCGAAGCCTGACCCTCACCCTTCCCCTAATCCTAACCCGTACGCTAACACTAACCCGCGCCCTCACACGCACGCTCCCCCTAAAGCGTTGCCGTACCCTCACCTGGACCCTAAACCGTCCCCGTCCCCTAACCCTAACCCTAGCCCGAACCCTAACCCTAACCCTTCCCCGAAGCCTGACCCTCACCCGTCCCCTAATCCTAACCCGTACGCTAACACTAACCCGCGCCCTCACACGCAGGTTCCCCCTAAAGCGTTGCCGTACCCTCACCTGGACCCTAAACCGTCCCCGTCCCCTAACCCTAACCCTAGCCCGAACCCTAACCCTGACTCTTCCCCGAAGCCTGACCCTCACCCGTCCCCTAATCCTAAACCGTACGCTAACACTAACCCGCGCCCTCACACGCACGCTCCCCCTAAAGCATTGCCGTACCCTCACCTGGACCCTATACCGTCCCCGTCCCCTAACCCTAACCCTAGCCCGAACCCTAACCATAACCCTTCCCCGAAGCCTGACCATCCCCCGTGCCCTAATCCTAACCCGTACGCTAACACTAACCCGTGCCCTCACACGCACGCTCCCCCTAAAGCGTTGCCGTACCCTCACCTGGACCCTAAACCGTCCCCGTCCCCTAACCCTAACCCTAGCCTGAACCATAACCCTAACACTTCCCCGAAGCCTGACCCTCAGCCGTCCCCTAATCCTAACCCGTATGCTACCACTAACTCGCCCCCTCACACGCACGCTCCCCCTAAAGCGTTGCCGTACCCTCACCTGGACCCTAAACCGTCCCCGTCCCCTAACCCTAACCCTAGCCCGAACCCTAACCCTAACCCTTCCCCGAAGCCTGACCCTCACCCGTCCCCTAATCCTAACCCGTACGCTAACACTAACCCACGCCCTCACACGCACGCTCCCCCTAAAGCGTTGCCGTACCCTCACCTGGACCCTAAACCGTCCCCGTCCCCTAACCCTAACCCTAGCCCGAACCCTAACCCTAACCCTTCCCCGAAGCCTGACCCTCACCCGTCCCCTAATCCTAACCCGTACGCTAACGCTAACCCGCGCCCTCACACGCACGCTCCCCCTAAAGCGTTGCCGTACCCTCACCTGGACCCTAAACCGTCCCCGTCCCCTAACCCTAACCCTAGCCCGAACACTAACCCAACCCTTCCCCGAAGCCTGACCCTCACCCGTGCCCTAATCCTAACCCGTACGCTAACACTAACCCGCGCCCTCACACGCACGCTCCCCCTAAAGCGTTGCCATACACTCACCTGGAACCTAAACCGTCCCCATCCCCTAACCCTAACCCTAGCCTGAACCCTAACCCTAACCCTTCCCCGAAGCCTGACCCTCACCCGTCCCCTAATCCTAACCCGTACGCTAACACTAACCCGCGCCCTCAAACGCACGCTCCCCCTAAAGCGTTGCCGTACCCTCACCTGGACCCTAAACCGTCCCCGTCCCCTAACCCTAACCCCAGCCCGAACCCTAGCCCTAACCCTTCCCCGAAGCCTGACCCTCACCCGTCCCCTAATCCTAACCCGTACGCTAACACTAACCCGCGCCATCACACGCACGCTCCCCCTAAAGCGTTGCCGTACCCTCACCTGGACCCTAAACCGTCCCCGTCCCCTAACCCTAACCCTAGCCCGAACCCTAACCCTAACCCTTCCCCGAAGCCTGACCCTCACCCGTCCCCTAATCCTAACCCGTACGCTAACACTAACCCATGCCCTCACACGCAAGATTCCCCTAAAGCGTTGCCGTACCCTCACCTGGAACCTAAACCGTCCCCGTCCCCTAACCCTAACCCTAGCCCGAGCCATAACCCTAACCCTTCCCCGAAGCCTGACCCTCAGCCGTCCCCTAATCCTAACCCGTACGCTACCACTAACTCGCGCCCTCACACGTACGCTCCCCCTAAAGCGTCGCCGTACCCGCACCTGGACCCTAAACCGTCCCCGTCCCCTAACCCTAACCCTAGCCCGAACCCTAACCCTAACCCTTCCCCGAAGCCTGACCCTCACCCATCCCCTAATCCTAACCCGTACGCTAACACTAACCCACGCCCTCACACGCACGCTCCCCCTAAAGCGTTGCCGTACCCTCACCTGGACCCTAAACCGTCCCCGTCCCCTAACCCTAACCCTAGCCCGAACCCTAACCCTAACACTTCCCCGAAGCCTGACCCTCACCCGTGCCCTAATCCTAACCCGTACGCTAACACTAACCCGTGCCCTCACACGCACGCTCCCCCTAAAGCGTTGCCGTACCCTCACCTGGACCCTAAACCGTCCCCGTCCCCTAACCCTAACCCTAGCCCGAACCCTAACACTAACCCTTCCCCGAAGCCTGACCCTCACCCGTCCCCTAATCCTAACCCGTACGCTAACGCTAACCCGCGCCCTCACACGCAGGCTCCCACTAAAGCGTTGCCGTACCCTCACCTGGACCCTAAACCGTACCCGTCCCCTAACCCTAACCCTAGCCCGAACCCTAACCCTGACTCTTCCCCGAAGCCTGACCCTCACCCGTCCCCTAATCCTAAACCGTACGCTAACACTAACCCGCGCCCTCACACACACGCTCCCCCTAAAGCATTGCCGTACCCTCACCTGGACCCTAAACCGTCCCCGTCCCCTAACCCTAACACTAGCCCGAACCCTAACCCTAACGCTTCCCCGAAGCCTGACCATCCCCCGTGCCCTAATCCTAACCCGTACGCTAACACTAACCCGTGCCCTCACACGCACGCTCCCCCTAAAGCGTTGCCGTACCCTCACCTGGACCCTAAACCGTCCCCGTCCCCTAACCCTAACCCTAGCCCGAACCCTAGCCCGAACACTTCCCCGAAGCCTGACCCTCACCCGTCCCCTAATCCTAACCCGTACGCTAACGCTAACCCGCGCCCTCACACGCACGCTCCCCCTAAAGCGTTGCCGTACCCTCACCTGGACCCTAAACCGTCCCCGTCCCCTAACCCTAACCCTAGCCCGAACCCTAACCCTAACCCTTCCCCGAAGCCTGACCCTCACCCGTGCCCTAATCCTAACCCGTACGCTAACACTAACCCGTGCCCTCACACGCACGCTCCCCCTAAAGCGTTGCCATATCCTCACCTGGACCCTAAACCGTCCCCGTCCCCTAACCCTAACCCTAGCCCGAACCCTATCCCTAACCCTTCCCCGAAGCCTGACCCTCACCCGTCCCCTAATCCTAACCCGTACGCTAACACTAACCCGCGCCCTCACACGCACGCTCCCCCTAAAGCGTTGCCGTACCCTCACCTGGACCCTAAACCGTTCCCGTCCCCTAACCCTAACCCTAGCCTGAACCCTAACCCTGTCTCTTCCCTGAAGCCTGACCCTCACCCGTCCCCTAATCCTAACCCTTACGCTAACAGTAACCCGCGCCCTCACACGCACGCTCCCCCTAAAGCGTTGCCGTACCCTCACCTGGACCCTAAACCGTCCCCGTCCCCGTCCCCTAATCCTAGCCCGAACCCTAACCCTGAGTCTTCCCCGAAGCCTGACCCTCACCCGTCCCCTAATCCTAACCCGTACGCTAACACTAACCCGCGCCCTCACACGCACGCTCCCCCTAAAGCGTTGCCGTACCCTCACCTGGATCCTATACCATCCCCGTCCCCTAACCCTAACCCTAGCCTGAACCCTAACCCTGTCTCTTCCCCGAAGCCTGACCCTCACCCGTCCCCTAATCCTAACCCGTACGCTAACGCTAACCCGCGCACTCACACGCACGTTCCCCCTAAAGCGTTGCCGTATCCTCACCTGGACCCTAAACCGTCCCCGTCCCTGTCCCCTAATCCTAGCCCGAACCCTAACCCTGAGTCTTCCCCGAAGCCTGACCCTCACCCGTCCCCTAATCCTAACCCGTACGCTAACCGTAACCCATGCCCTCACACGCACGCTCCCCCTAAAGCTTTGACGTACCCTCACCTGGACCCTAAACCGTGCCCGTACCCTAACCCTAACCCTAGCCCGAACCCTAACCCTAACCCTTCTCGGAAGCCTGAACCTCACACGTCCCCTATCCTAACCCGTACGCTAACACTAACCCGCGCCCTCACACGCATGCTCCCCCTAAAGCGTTGCCGTACCCTCACCTGGACCCTAAACCGTCCCCGTCTCCTAACCCTAACCCTAGCCCGAACCCTAACCCTAACCCTTCCCCGAAGCCTGACCCTCACCCATCCCCTGATCCTAACCCGTACGCTAACACTAACCCGCGCCCTCACACGCACACTCCCCCTAAAGCGTTGCCGTACCCTCACATGGACCCTAAACCGTCCCCGTCCCCTAACCCTAACCCTAGCCCGAACCCTAGCCCTAACCCTTCCCCGAAGCCTGACCCTCACCCGTCCCCTAATCCTAACCCGTACGCTAACACTAACCCGCGCCCTCACACGCACGCTCCCCCTAAAGCGTTGCCGTACCCTCACCTGGACCCTAAACCGTCCCCGTCCCCTAACCCTAACCCTAGCCCGAACCCTAACCCTAACCCTTCCCCGAAGCCTGACCCTCACCCGTCCCCTAATCCTCACCCGTACGCTAACGCTAACCCGCGCCCTCACACGCACGCTCCCCCTAAAGTGTTGCCGTACCCTCACCTGGACCCTAAACCGTCCCCGTCCCCTATCCCTAACCCTAGCCCGAACCCTAACCTTAACCCTTCCCCGAAGCCTGACCCTCACCCGTCCCCTAATCCTAACCCGTACGCTAACGCTAACCCGCGCCCTCACACACACGCTCCCCCTAAAGCGTTGCCGTACCCTCACCTGGACCCTAAACCGTCCCCGTACCCTAACCCTAACCCTAGCCCGAACCCTAAACCTGACCCTTTCCCGAAACCTGACCCTCACACGTGCCCTGATCCTAACCCGTACGCTAACACTAACCCGCGCCCTCAAACTCACGCTCCCCCTAAAGCGTTGCCGTACCCTCACCTGGACCCGAAACCGTCCCCGTCCCCTAACCCTAACCCTAGCCCGAACCCTAACCCTATCCCTTCCCCGAAGCCTGACCCTCACCCGTGCACTAATCCTAACCCGTACGCTAACACTAACCCGCGCCCTCACACGCACGCTCCCCCTAAAGCGTTGCCGTACCCTCACCTGGACCCTAAACCGTCCCCGTCCCCTAACCCTAACCCTAGCCCGAACCCTAACCCTAACCCTTCCCCGAAGCCAGACCCTCACCCGTCCCCTAATCCTAACCCGTACGCTAACACTAACCCGCGCACTCACACGCACGCTCCCCCTAAAGCGTTGCCGTACCCTCATCAGGACCCTAAACCGTCCCCGTCCCCTAACCCTAACCCTAGCCCGAACCCTAACCCTAACCTTTCCCCAAAGCCTGACCCTCACCCGTCCCCTAATCCTAACCCGTATGCTAACCCTAACCCATGCCCTCACACGCACGCTCCCCCTAAAGCATTTCCGTACCCTCACCTGGACCCTAAACCGTCCCCGTCCCCTAACCCTAACCCTAGCCCGATCCCTAACCCTAACCCTTCCCCGAAGCCTGACCCTCACCCGTCCCCTAATCCTAACCCGTACGCTAACGCTAACCCGCGCCCTCACACGCACGTTCCCCCTAAAGCGTTGCCGTACCCTCACCTGGACCCTAAACCGTCCCCGTCCCCTAACCCTAACCCTAGCCCGAACCCTAACCCTGACTCTTCCCCGAAGCCTGACCCTCACCGGTCCACTAATCCTAACCCGTATGCTAACCGTAACCCATGCCCTCACACGCACGCTCCACCTAAAGCGTTGCCGTACCCTCACCTGGACCCTAAACCGTCCCCGTCCCCTAACACTAACCCTAGCTCGAACCCTAACCCTAACCCTTCCCCGAAGCCTGACCGTCACCCGTGCCCTAATCCTAACCCGTACGCTAACACTAACCCGCACCCTCACACGCACGCTCCCCCTAAAGCGTTGCCATACCCTCACCTGGACCCTAAACCGACCCCGGCCCCTAACCCTAACCCTAGCCGGAACCCTAACCCTAACCCTTCCCCGAAGCCTGACCCTCACCCGTCCCCTAATCCTAACCCGTTCGCTAACACTAACCCGCGCCCTCACACGCACGCTCCCCCTAAAGCGTTGCCGTACCCTCACCTGGACCCTAAACCGTCCCCGTCCCCTAACCCTAACCCTAGCCCGAACACTAACCCTAACCCTTCCCCGAAGCCTGACCCTCACCCGTCCCCTAATCCTAACCCGTACGCTAACACTAACCCGCGCCCTCACACGCACGCTCCCCCTAAAGCGTTGCCGTACCCTCACCTGGACCCTAAACCGTCCCCGTCCCCTAACCCTAACCCTAGCCCGAACCCTAACCCTAACCCTTCCCCGAAGACTGACCCTCACCCGTCCCCTAATCCTAACCCGTACGCTAACACTAACCCATGCCCTCACACGCACGCTCCCCCTAAAGCGTTGCCGTACCCTCACCTGGACCCTAAACCGTCCCCGTCCCCTAACCCTAACCCTAGCCTGAACCATAACCCTAACAATTCCCCGAAGCCTGACCCTCAGCCGTCCCCTAATCCTAACCCGTACGCTACCACTAACTCGCGCCCTCACACGCACGCTCCCCCTAAAGCATTGCCGTACCCTCAACTGGACCCTAAACCGTCCCCGTCCCCTAACCCTAACCCTAGCCCGAACCCTAACCCTAACCCTTCTCCGAAGCCTGACCCTCACCCGTCCCCTAATCCTAACCCGTACGCTAACACTAACCCACGCCCTCACACGCACGCTCCCCCTAAAGCGTTGCCGTACCCTCACCTGGACCCTAAACCGTCCCCGTCCCCTAACCCTAACCCTAGCCTGAACCATAACCCTAACAATTCCCCGAAGCCTGACCCTCAGCCGTCCCCTAATCCTAACCCGTACGCTAACGCTAACCCGCGCCCTCACACGCACGTTCCCCCTAAAGCGTTGCCGTACCCTCACCTGGACCCTAAACCGTCCCCGTCCCCTAACCCTTACCCTAGCCCGAACCCGAACCCTGACTCTTCCCCGAAGCCTGACCCTCACCCGTCCCCTAATCCTAACCCGTACGCAAACACTAACCCATGCCCTCACACGCACGCTCCCCCTAAAGCGTTGCCGTACCCTCACCTGGACCCTAAACCGTCCCCGTCCCCTAACACTAACCCTCGCTCGAACCCTAACCCTAACCCTTCCCCGAAGCCTGACCGTCACCCGTGCCCTAATCCTAACCCGTACGCTAACACTAACCCGCACCCTCACACGCACGCTCCCCCTAAAGCGTTGCCATACCCTCACCTGGACCCTAAACCGACCCCGGCCCCTAACCCTAACCCTAGCCGGAACCCTAACCCTAACCCTTCCCCGAAGCCTGACCCTCACCCGTCCCCTAATCCTAACCCGTTCGCTAACACTAACCCGCGCCCTCACACGCACGCTCCCCCTAAAGCGTTGCCGTACCCTCACCTGGACCCTAAACCGTCCCCGTCCCCTAACCCTAACCCTAGCCCGAACACTAACCCTAACCCTTCCCCGAAGCCTGACCCTCACCCGTCCCCTAATCCTAACCCGTACGCTAACACTAACCCGCGCCCTCACACGCACGCTCCCCCTAAAGCGTTGCCGTACCCTCACCTGGACCCTAAACCGTCCCCGTCCCCTAACCCTAACCCTAGCCCGAACCCTAACCCTAACCCTTCCCCGAAGACTGACCCTCACCCGTCCCCTAATCCTAACCCGTACGCTAACACTAACCCATGCCCTCACACGCACGCTCCCCCTAAAGCGTTGCCGTACCCTCACCTGGACCCTAAACCGTCCCCGTCCCCTAACCCTAACCCTAGCCTGAACCATAACCCTAACAATTCCCCGAAGCCTGACCCTCAGCCGTCCCCTAATCCTAACCCGTACGCTACCACTAACTCGCGCCCTCACACGCACGCTCCCCCTAAAGCATTGCCGTACCCTCAACTGGACCCTAAACCGTCCCCGTCCCCTAACCCTAACCCTAGCCCGAACCCTAACCCTAACCCTTCTCCGAAGCCTGACCCTCACCCGTCCCCTAATCCTAACCCGTACGCTAACACTAACCCACGCCCTCACACGCACGCTCCCCCTAAAGCGTTGCCGTACCCTCACCTGGACCCTAAACCGTCCCCGTCCCCTAACCCTAACCCTAGCCCGAACCCTAACCCTAACCCTTCCCCGAAGCCTGACCCTCAGCCGTCCCCTAATCCTAACCCGTACGCTAACGCTAACCCGCGCCCTCACACGCACGTTCCCCCTAAAGCGTTGCCGTACCCTCACCTGGACCCTAAACCGTCCCCGTCCCCTAACCCTTACCCTAGCCCGAACCCGAACCCTGACTCTTCCCCGAAGCCTGACCCTCACCCGTCCCCTAATCCTAACCCGTACGCAAACACTAACCCATGCCCTCACACGCACGCTCCCCCTAAAGCGTTGCCGTACCCTCACCTGGACCCTAAACCGTCCCCGTCCCCTAACCCTAACCCTAGCCCGAACCCTAACCCTAACCCTTCCCCGAAGCCTGACCCTCACCCGTCCCCTAATCCTAACCCGTACTCTAACACTAACCCATGCCCTCACACGCACGCTCCCCCTAAAGCGTTGCCGTACCCTCAACTGGGCCCTAAACCGTCCCCGTCCCCTAACCCTAACCCTAGCCCGAACACTAACCCTAACCCTTCCCGGAAGCCTGACCCTCACCCGTCCCCTAATTCTAACCCGTAGGCTAACACTAACCCACGCCCTCACACGCACGCTCCCCCTAAAGCGTTGCCGAACCCTCATCTGGACCCTAAACCGTCCCCGTCCCCTAACCCTAACCCTAGCCCGAACCCTAACCCTCACCCTTCCCCGAAGCCTGACCCTCACCCGTGCCCTAATCCTAACCCGTACGCTAACACTAACCCGCGCCCTCACACGCACGCTCCCCCTAAAGCGTTGCCGTACCCTCACCTGGACCCTAAACCATCCCCGTCCCCTAATCCTAACCCTAGCCCTAACCCTAACCCTAACCCTTCCCCAAAGCCTGACCCTCACCCGTCCCCGAATCCTAACCCGTACGCTAACACTAACCCGCGCCCTCACACGCACGCTCCCCTTAAAGCGTTGCCGTACCCTCACCTGGACCCTAAACCGTACCCGTCCCCTAACCCTAACCCTAGCCCGAACCCTAACCCTAACCCTTCCCCGAAGCCTGACCCTCACCCGACCCCTAATCCTAACCCGTACGCTAACGCTAACCCGCGCCCTCACACGCACGCTCCCACTAAAGTGTTGCCGTACCCTCACCTGGACCCTAAACCGTCCCCGTCCCCTATCCCTAACCCTAGCCTGAACCCTAACCTTAACCCTTCCCCGAAGCCTGACCCTCACCCGTCCCCTAATCCTAACCCGTACGCTAACGCTAACCCGCGCCCTCACACACACGCTCCCCCGAAAGTGTTGCCGTACCCTCACCTGGACCCTAAACCGTCCCCGTCCCCTAACCCTAACCCTAGCCCGAACCCTAAACCTGACCCTTCCCCGAAGCCTGACCCTCACACGTCCCCTGATCCTAACCCGTACGCTAACACTAACCCGTGCCCTCACACGCACGCTCCCCCTAAAGCATTGCCGAACCCTCACCTGGACCCGAAACCGTCCCCGTCCCCTAACCCTAACCCTAGCCCGAACCCTAACCCTAACACTTCCCCGAAGCCTGACCCTCACCCGTGCCCTAATCCTAACCCGTACGCTAACACTAACCCACGCCCTCACACGCACGCTCCCCCTAAAGCGTTGCCGTACCCTCACCTGGACCCTAAACCGTCCCCGTCCCGTAACCCTAACCCTAGCCCGAACCCTAACCCTATCCCTTCCCTGAAGCCTGACCCTCACCCGTGCCCTAATCCTAACCCGTACGCTAACACTAACCCGCGCCCTCACACGCACGCTCCCCCTAAAGCGTTGCCGTACCCTCACCTGGACCCTAAACCGTCCCCGTCCCCTAACCCTAACCCTAGCCCGAACACTAACCCTAACCCTTCCCCGAAGCCTGACCCTCACCCGTCCCCTAATCCTAACCCGTACGCTAACACTAACCCGCGCCCTCACACGCACGCTCCCCCTAAAGCGTTGCCGTACCCTCACCTGGACCCTAAACCGTCCCCGTCCCCTAACCCTAACCCTAGCCCGAACCCTAACCCTAACCCTTCCCCGAAGCCTGACCATACCCCGTGCCCTAATCCTAATCCGTACGCTAACACTAACCCGTGCCCTCACACGCACGCTCCCCCTAAAGCGTTGCCGTACCCTCACCTGGACCGTAAACCGTCCCTGACCCCTAACCCTAACCCTAGCCCGAACCCTAGCCCTAACCCTTCCCCGAAGCCTGACCCTCACCCGTCCCCTAATCCTACCCCGTACGCTAACGCTAACCCGCGCCCTCACACGCACGTTCCCCCTAAAGTGTTGCCGTACCCTCACCTGGACCCTAAACCGTCCCCGTCCCCTAACCCTAACCCTAGCCCGAACCCTAACTCTAACCCTTCCCCGAAGCCTGACCCTCACCCGACCCCTAATCCTAACCCGTACGCTAACGCTAACCCGCGCCCTCACACGCACGCTCCCCCTAAAGTGTTGCCGTACCCTCACCTGGACCCTAAACCGTCCCCGTACCCTATCCCTAACCCTAGCCTGAACCCTAACCTTAACCCTTCCCCGAAGCCTGACCCTCACCCGTCCCCTAATCCTAACCTGTACGCTAACGCTAACCCGCGCCCTCACACACACGCTCCCCCTAAAGTGTTGCCGTACCCTCACCTGGACCCTAAACCGTCCCCGTCCCCTAACCCTAACCCTAGCCCGAACCCTAAACCTGACCCTTCCCCGAAGCCTGACCCTCACACGTCCCCTGATCCTAACCCGTACGCTAACACTAACCTGTGCCCTCACACGCACGCTCCCCCTAAAGCGTTGCCGAACCCTCACCTGGACCCTAAACCGTCCCCGTCCCCTAACCCTAACCCTAGCCCGAACCCTAACCCTAACACTTCCCCGAAGCCTGACCCTCACCCGTGCCCTAATCCTAACCCGTTCGCTAACACTAACCCGCACCCTCACACGCACGCTCCCCCTAAAGCGTTGCCGTACCCTCACCTGGACCCTAAACCGTCCCCGTCCCGTAACCCTAATCCTAGCCCGAACCCTAACCCTATCCCTTCCCTGAAGCCTGACCCTCACCCGTGCCCTAATCCTAACCCGTACGCTAACACTAACCCGCCCCCTCACACGCACGCTCCCCCTAAAGCGTTGCCGTACCCTCACCTGGACCCTAAACCGTCCCCGTCCCCTAACCCTAACCCTAGCCCGAACCCTAACCCTAACCCTTCCCCGAAGCCTGACCCTCACCCGTCCCCTAATCCTAACCCGTACGCTAACACTAACCCGCGCCCTCACACGCACGCTCCCCCTAAAGCGTTGCCGTACCCTCACCTGGACCCTAAACCGTCCCCGTCCCCTAAACCTAACCCTAGCCCGAACCCTAACCCTAACCCTTCCCCGAAGCCTGACCCTCCCCTGTGCCCTAATCCTAACCCGTACGCTAACACTAACCCGTGCCCTCACACGCACGCTCCCCCTAAAGCGTTACCGTACCCTCACCTGGACCCTAAACCGTCCCCGTCCCCTAACCCTAACCCTAGCCCGAACCCTAACACTTCCCCGAAGCCTGACCCTCACCCGTCCCCTAATCCTAACCCGTACGCTAACACTAACCCGCGCCCTCACACGCTCGCTCCCCCTAAAGAGTTGCTGTACCCTCACCTGGACCCTAAACCGTCCCCGTCCCCTAACCCTAACCCTAGCCCGAACCCTAACCCTAACCCTTCCCCGAAGCCTGACCCTCATCCGTCCCCTAATCCTAACCCGTACGCTAACGCCAACCCGTGCCCTCACACGCAGGGTCCCCCTAAAGCGTTGCCGTACCCTCACCTGGACCCTAAACCGTCCCCGTCCCCTAACCCTAACCCTAGCCCGAACCCTAACCCTAACCCTTCCCCGAAGCCTGACCCTCACCCGTCCCCTAATCCTAACCCGTACGCTAACACTAACCCGCGCCCTCACACGCACACTCCCCCTAAAGCGTTGCCGTACCCTCACCTGGACCCTAAACCGTCCCCGTCCCCTAACCCTAACCCTAGCCCGAACCCTAACCCTAACCCTTCCCCGAAGCCTGACCCTCCCCTGTGCCCTAATCCTAACCCGTACGCTAACACTAACCCGTGCCCTCACACGCACGCTCCCCCTAAAGCGTTGCCGTACCCTCACCTGGACCCTAAACCGTCCCCGTCCCCTAACCCTAACCCTAGCCCGAACCCTAACCCTAACCCTTCCCCGAAGCCTGACCCTCCCCTGTGCCCTAATCCTAACCCGTACGCTAACACTAACCCGTGCCCTCACACGCACGCTCCCCCTAAAGCGTTACCGTACCCTCACCTGGACCCTAAACCGTCCCCGTCCCCTAACCCTAACCCTAGCCCGAACCCTAACCCTTCCCCGAAGCCTGACCCTCACCCGTCCCCTAATCCTAACCCGTACGCTAACACTAACCCGCGCCCTCACACGCTCGCTCCCCCTAAAGAGTTGCTGTACCCTCACCTGGACCCTAAACCGTACCCGTCCCCTAACCCTAACCCTAGCCCGAACCCTAACCCTAACCCTTCCCCGAATCCTGACCCTCATCTGTCCCCTAATCCTACCCCGTACGCTAACACCAACCCGTGCCCTCACACGCACGGTCCCCCTAAAGCGTTGCCGTACCCTCACCTGGACCCTAAACCGTCCCCGTCCCCTAACCCTAACCCTAGCCCGAACCCTAACCCTAACCCTTCCCCGAAGCCTGACCCTCACCCGTCCCCTAATCCTAACCCGTACGCTAACACTAACCTGCGCCCTCACACGCACGCTCCCCCTAAAGCGTTGCCGTACCCTCACCTGGACCCTAAACCGTCCCCGTCCCCTAACCCTAACCCTAGCCCGAACCCTAACCCTAACCCTTCCCCGAAGCCTGACCTTCACCCGTCCCCTAATCCTAACCCGTACGCTAACGCTAACCCGCGCCATCACACGCACGTTCCCCCTAAAGCGTTGACGTACCCTCACCTGGACCCTAAACCGTCCCCGTCCCCTAACCCTAACCCTAGCCCGAACCCTAACCCTGACTCTTCCCCGAAGCCTGACCCTCACCCGTCCCCTAATCCTAACCCGTACGCTAACACTAACCCGCACCCTCACACGCACGCTCCCCCTAAAGCATTGCCGTACCCTCACCTGGACCCTAAACCGTCCCCGTCCCCTAACCCTAACCCTAGCCCGAACCCTAACCGTAACCCTTCCCCGAAGCCTGACCATCCCCCGTGCCCTAATCCTAACCCGTACGCTAATACTAACCCGTGCCCTCACACGCACGCTCCCCCTAAATGGTTGCCGTACCCTCACCTGGACCCTAAACCGTCCCTGTCCCCTAACCCTAACCCTACCCCGAACCCTAGCCCTAACCCTTCCCCGAAGCCTGACCCTCACCCGTCCCCTAATCCTACCCCGTACGCTAACGCTAACCCGCGCCCTCACACGCACGTTCCGCCTAAAGCGTTGCCGTACCCTCACCTGGACCCTAAACCGTCCCCGTCCCCTAACCCTAACCCTAGCCCGAACCCTAACCCTAACCCTTCCCCGAAGCCTGACCCTCACCCGTCCCCTAATCCTAACCCGTACGCTAACGCTAACCCGCGCCCTCACACGCACGCTCCCCCTAAAGCGTTGCCGTACCCTCACCTGGACCCTAAACCGTCCCCGTCCACTAACCCTAACCCTAGCCCGAACCCTAACCCTAACACTTCCCCGAAGCCTGACCCTCCCCCGTGCCCTAATCCTAACCCGTACGCTAACACTAACCCGTGCCCTCACACGCACGCTCCCCCTAAAGCGTTGCCGTACCCTCACCTGGACCCTAAACCGTCCCCGTCCCCTAACCCTAACCCTAGCCCGAACCCTAACCCTAACCCTTCCCCGAAGCCTGACCCTCACCCGTCCCCTAATCCTAACCCGTACGCTAACACTAACCCGCGCCCTCACACGCACGCTCCCCCTAAAGAGTTGCTGTACCCTCACCTGAACCCTAAACCGTCCCCGTCCCCTAAACCTAACCCTAGCCCGAACCCTAACCCTAACCCTTCCCCGAAGACTGACCCTCACCCGTCCCCTAATCCTAACCCGTACGCTAACGCCAACCCGCGCCCTCACACGCACGCTCCCCCTAAACTGTTGCCGTACCCTCACCTGGACCCTAAACCGTCCCCGTCCCCTAACCCTAACCCTAGCCCGAACCCTAACCCTAACCCTTCCCCGAAGCCTGACCCTCACCCGTCCCCTAATCCTAACCCGTACGCTAACACTAACCCGCGCCCTCACACACACGCTCCCCCTAAAGCGTTGCCGTACCCTCACCTGGACCCTAAACCGTCCCCGTCCCCTAACCCTAACCCTAGCCCGAACCCTAACCCTAACACTTCCCCGAAGCCTGACCCTCACCGGTCCCCTAATCCTAACCCGTACGCTAACGCTAACCCGCGCCATCACACGCACATTCCCCCTAAAGCGTTGCCGTACCCTCACCTGGACCCTAAACCGTCCTTGTCCCCTAACACTAACCCTAGCCCGAACCCTAACCCTGACTCTTCCCCGAAGCCTGACCCTCACCCGTCCCCTAATCCTAACCCGTACGCTAACACTAACCCGCACCCTCACACGCACGCTCCCCCTAAAGCATTGCCGTACCCTCACCTGGACCCTAAACCGTCCCCGTCCCCTAACCCTAACCCTAGCCCGAACCCTAACCCTAACCCTTCCCCGAAGCCTGACCATCCCCCGTGCCCTAATCCTAACCCGTACGCTAACACAAACCCGTGCCCTCACACGCACGCTCCCCCTAAAGGGTTGCCGTACCCTCACCTGGACCCTAAACCGTCCCTGTCCCCTAACCCTAACCCTAGCCCGAACCCTAGCCCTAACCCTTCCCCGAAGCCTGACCCTCACCCGTCCCCTAATCCTACCCCGTACGCTAACGCTAACCCGCGCCCTCACACGCACGTTCCCCCTAAAGCGTTGCCGTACCCTCACCTGGACCCTAAACCGTCCCTGTCCCCTAACCCTAACCCTAGCCCGAACCCTAACCCTGACTCTTCCCCGAAGCCTGACCCTCACCCGTCCCCTAATCCTAAACCGTATGCTAACCGTAACCCATGCCCTCACACGTACGCTCCCCCTAAAGCGTTCCCGTACCCTCACCTGGACCCTAAACCGTCCCCGTCCCCTAACCCTAACCCTAGCCCGAACCCTAACCCTAACCCTTCCCCGAAGCCTGACCCTCACCCGTGCCCTAATCCTAACCCGTACGCTAACACTAACCCGGACCCTCACACGCACGCTCCCCCTAAAGCGTTGCCATACCCTCACCTGGACTCTAAACCGACCCCGGCCCCTAACCCTAACCCTAGCCCGAACCCTAACCCTAACCTTTCCCCGAAGCCTGACCCTCACCCGTCCCCTAATCCTAACACGTACGCTAACACTAACCCGCGCCTTCACATGCACGCTCCCCCTAAAGCGTTGCCGTACCCTCACCTGGGCCCTAAACCGTCCCCGTCCCCTAACCCTAACCCTAGCCCGAACCCTAACCCTAACCCTTCCACGAAGCCTGACCCTCACCCGTACCCTAACCCTAACCCGTACGCTAACGCTAACCCGCGCCCTCACACGCACGCTCCCCTTAAAGCATTGCCGTACCCTCACCTGGACCCTAAACCGTCCCCGTCCCCTAACCCTAACCCTAGCCCGAACCCTAACCCTAACCCTTCCCCGAAGCCTGACCCTCCCCCGTGCCCTAATCCTAACCCGTACGCTAACGCTAACCCGTGCCCTCACACGCACGCTCCCCCTAAAGCGTTGCCGTACCCTCACCTGGACCCTAAACCGTCCCCGTCCCCTAACCCTAACCCTAGCCCGAACCCTAACCCTGACTCTTCCCCGAAGCCTGACCCTCACCCGTCCCCTAATCCTAACCCGTACGCTAACACTAATCCGCGCCCTCACACGCACGCTCCCCCTAAAGCGTTGACGTACCCTCACCTGGACTCTAAACCGTCCCCGTCCCCTAACCCTAACCCTAGACCGAACCCTAACCCTAACCCTTCCCCGAAGCCTGACCCTCACCTGCCACCTAATCCTAACCCGTACGCTAACACTAACCCACGCCCTCACATGCACGCTACCCCTAAAGCGTTGCCGTACCCTCACCTGGACCCTAAACCGTCCCCGTCCCCTAACCCTAACCCTAGCCCGAACCCTAACCCTAACCCTTCCCCGAAGCCTGACCCTCACCCGTGCCCTAATCCTAACCCGTACGCTAACACTAACCCGCGCCCTCACACGCACGCTCCCTCTAAAGCGTTGCCGTACCCTCACCTGGACCCTAAACCGTCCCCGTCCCCTAACCCTAACCCTAGCCCGAACTCTAACCCTAACCCTTCCCCGAAGCCTGACCCTCACCAGTCCCCTAATCCTAAACCGTACGCTAACACTAACCCACGCCCTCACACGCACGCTCCCCCTAAAGCGTTGCCGTACCCTCACCTGGACCCTAAACCGTCCCCGTCCCCTAACCCTAACCCTAGCCCGAACCCTAACCCTAACCCTTCCCCGAAGCCTGACCCTCACCCGTCCCCTAATCCTAACCCGTACGCTAACGCTAACCCGCGCCCTCACACGCACGCTCCCCCTAAAGCGTTGCCGTACCCTCACCTGGACCCTAAACCGTCCCCGTCCCCTAACCCTAACCCTAGCCCGAACCCTAACCCTAA
Organism: Delphinus delphis; assembly: GCF_949987515.2. Taxonomy (NCBI): domain Eukaryota; kingdom Metazoa; phylum Chordata; class Mammalia; order Artiodactyla; family Delphinidae; genus Delphinus; species Delphinus delphis. Next base: position 36,050,341 of record NC_082695.1, read on the forward strand.
CCCTTCCCTGAAGCCTGACCCTCCCCCGTGCTCTAATCCTAACCCGTACGCTAACACTAACCCGCGCCCTCACACGCACGCTCCCCCTAAAGCGTTGCCGTACCCTCACCTGGACCCTAAACCGTCCCCATCCCCTAACCCTAACCCTAGCCCGAACCCTAACCCTAACCCTTCCCCGAAGCCTGACCCTCACCCGTCCCCTAATGCTAACCCGTACGCTAACACTAACCCGCGCCCTCACACGCACGCTCCCCCTAAAGCGTTGCCGTACCCTCACCTGGACCCTAAACCGTCCCCGTCCCCTAACCCAAACCCTAGCCCGAACCCTAACCCTAACCCTTTCCCGAAGCCTGACCCTCACCCGTCCCCTAATCCTAACCCGTACGGTAACGCTAACCCGCGCCCTCACACACCCGTTCCCCCTAAAGCGTTGCCGTACCCTCACCTGGACCCTAAACCGTCCCCGTCCCCTAACCCTAACCCTAGCCCGAACCCTAACCCTGACTCTTCCCCGAAGCCTGACCCTCACCCGTCCCCTAATCCTAACCCATACGCTAACACTAACCCGCGCCCTCACACGCACGCTCCCCCTAAAGCGTTGACGTACCCTCACCTGGACCCTAAACCGTCCCCGTCCCCTAACCCTAACCCTAGCCCGAACCCTAACCCTAACCCTTCCCCGAAGCCTGACCCTCCCCTGTGCCCTAATCCTAACCCGTACGCTAACACTAACCCGTGCCCTCACACGCACGCTCCCCCTAAAGCGTTGCCGTACCCTCACCTGGACCCTAAACCGTCCCCGTCCCCTAACCCTAACCCTAGCCCGAACCCTAACCCTAACCCTTCCCCGAAGCCTGACCCTCCCCTGTGCCCTAATCCTAACCCGTACGCTAACACTAACCCGTGCCCTCACACGCACGCTCCCCCTAAAGCGTTACCGTACCCTCACCTGGACCCTAAACCGTCCCCGTCCCCTAACCCTAACCCTAGCCCGAACCCTAACCCTTCCCCGAAGCCTGACCCTCACCCGTCCCCTAATCCTAACCCGTACGCTAACACTAACCCGCGCCCTCACACGCTCGCTCCCCCTAAAGAGTTGCTGTACCCTCACCTGGACCCTAAACCGTACCCGTCCCCTAACCCTAACCCTAGCCCGAACCCTAACCCTAACCCTTCCCCGAATCCTGACCCTCATCTGTCCCCTAATCCTACCCCGTACGCTAACACCAACCCGTGCCCTCACACGCACGGTCCCCCTAAAGCGTTGCCGTACCCTCACCTGGACCCTAAACCGTCCCCGTCCCCTAACCCTAACCCTAGCCCGAACCCTAACCCTAACCCTTCCCCGAAGCCTGACCCTCACCCGTCCCCTAATCCTAACCCGTACGCTAACACTAACCTGCGCCCTCACACGCACGCTCCCCCTAAAGCGTTGCCGTACCCTCACCTGGACCCTAAACCGTCCCCGTCCCCTAACCCTAACCCTAGCCCGAACCCTAACCCTAACCCTTCCCCGAAGCCTGACCTTCACCCGTCCCCTAATCCTAACCCGTACGCTAACGCTAACCCGCGCCATCACACGCACGTTCCCCCTAAAGCGTTGACGTACCCTCACCTGGACCCTAAACCGTCCCCGTCCCCTAACCCTAACCCTAGCCCGAACCCTAACCCTGACTCTTCCCCGAAGCCTGACCCTCACCCGTCCCCTAATCCTAACCCGTACGCTAACACTAACCCGCACCCTCACACGCACGCTCCCCCTAAAGCATTGCCGTACCCTCACCTGGACCCTAAACCGTCCCCGTCCCCTAACCCTAACCCTAGCCCGAACCCTAACCGTAACCCTTCCCCGAAGCCTGACCATCCCCCGTGCCCTAATCCTAACCCGTACGCTAACACTAACCCGTGCCCTCACACGCACGCTCCCCCTAAATGGTTGCCGTACCCTCACCTGGACCCTAAACCGTCCCTGTCCCCTAACCCTAACCCTACCCCGAACCCTAGCCCTAACCCTTCCCCGAAGCCTGACCCTCACCCGTCCCCTAATCCTACCCCGTACGCTAACGCTAACCCGCGCCCTCACACGCACGTTCCGCCTAAAGCGTTGCCGTACCCTCACCTGGACCCTAAACCGTCCCCGTCCCCTAACCCTAACCCTAGCCCGAACCCTAACCCTAACCCTTCCCCGAAGCCTGACCCTCACCCGTCCCCTAATCCTAACCCGTACGCTAACGCTAACCCGCGCCCTCACACGCACGCTCCCCCTAAAGCGTTGCCGTACCCTCACCTGGACCCTAAACCGTCCCCGTCCACTAACCCTAACCCTAGCCCGAACCCTAACCCTAACACTTCCCCGAAGCCTGACCCTCCCCCGTGCCCTAATCCTAACCCGTACGCTAACACTAACCCGTGCCCTCACACGCACGCTCCCCCTAAAGCGTTGCCGTACCCTCACCTGGACCCTAAACCGTCCCCGTCCCCTAACCCTAACCCTAGCCCGAACCCTAACCCTAACCCTTCCCCGAAGCCTGACCCTCACCCGTCCCCTAATCCTAACCCGTACGCTAACACTAACCCGCACCCTCACACGCACGCTCCCCCTAAAGCGTTGCCGTACCCTCACCTGGACCCTAAACCGTCCCCGTCCCCTAACCCTAACCCTGGCCCGAACCCTAACCCTAACCCTTCCCCGAAGCCTGACCCTCACCCGTCCCCTAATCCTAACCCGTACGCTAACGCTAACCCGCGCCCTCACAGGCACGTTCCCCCTAAAGCGTTGCCGTACCCTCACCTGGACCCTAAACCGTCCCCGTCCCCTAACCCTAACCCTAGCCCGAACCCTAACCCTAACCCTTCCCCGAAGCCTGACCCTCACCCGTGCCCTAATCCTAACCTGTACGCTAACACTAACCCGCGCCCTCACACGCACGCTCCCCCTAAAGCGTTGCCGTACACTCACCTGGACCCAAAACCGTCCCCGTCCCCTAACCCTAACCCTAGCCCGAACCGTAACCCTAACACTTCCCCGAAGCCTGAACCTCACCCGTCCCCTAATCCTAACCCGTACGCTAACACTAACCCGCGCCCTCACACGCACGCTCCCTCTAAAGCGTTGCCGTACCCTCACCTGGACCCTAAACCGTCCCCGTCCCCTAACCCTAACCCTAGCCCGAACCCTAACCCTAACCCTTCCCCGAAGCCTGACCTCCCCTGTGCCCTAATCCTAACCCGTACGCTAACACTAACCCGTGCCCTCACACGCACGCTCCCCCTAAAGCGTTACCGTACCCTCACCTGGACCCTAAACCGTCCCCGTCCCCTAACCCTAACCCTAGCCCGAACCCTAACCCTTCCCCGAAGGCTGACCCTCACCTGTCCCCTAATCCTAACCCGTACGCTAACACTAACCCGCGCCCTCACACGCACGCTCCCCCTAAAGAGTTGCTGTACCCTCACCTGAACCCTAAACCGTCCCCGTCCCCTAAACCTAACCCTAGCCCGAACCCTAACCCTAACCCTTCCCCGAAGACTGACCCTCACCCGTCCCCTAATCCTAACCCGTACGCTAACGCCAACCCGCGCCCTCACACGCACGCTCCCCCTAAACTGTTGCCGTACCCTCACCTGGACCCTAAACCGTCCCCGTCCCCTAACCCTAACCCTAGCCCGAACCCTAACCCTAACCCTTCCCCGAAGCCTGACCCTCACCCGTCCCCTAATCCTAACCCGTACGCTAACACTAACCCGCGCCCTCACACACACGCTCCCCCTAAAGCGTTGCCGTACCCTCACCTGGACCCTAAACCGTCCCCGTCCCCTAACCCTAACCCTAGCCCGAACCCTAACCCTAACACTTCCCCGAAGCCTGACCCTCACCGGTCCCCTAATCCTAACCCGTACGCTAACGCTAACCCGCGCCATCACACGCACATTCCCCCTAAAGCGTTGCCGTACCCTCACCTGGACCCTAAACCGTCCTTGTCCCCTAACACTAACCCTAGCCCGAACCCTAACCCTGACTCTTCCCCGAAGCCTGACCCTCACCCGTCCCCTAATCCTAACCCGTACGCTAACACTAACCCGCACCCTCACACGCACGCTCCCCCTAAAGCATTGCCGTACCCTCACCTGGACCCTAAACCGTCCCCGTCCCCTAACCCTAACCCTAGCCCGAACCCTAACCCTAACCCTTCCCCGAAGCCTGACCATCCCCCGTGCCCTAATCCTAACCCGTACGCTAACACAAACCCGTGCCCTCACACGCACGCTCCCCCTAAAGGGTTGCCGTACCCTCACCTGGACCCTAAACCGTCCCTGTCCCCTAACCCTAACCCTAGCCCGAACCCTAGCCCTAACCCTTCCCCGAAGCCTGACCCTCACCCGTCCCCTAATCCTACCCCGTACGCTAACGCTAACCCGCGCCCTCACACGCACGTTCCCCCTAAAGCGTTGCCGTACCCTCACCTGGACCCTAAACCGTCCCTGTCCCCTAACCCTAACCCTAGCCCGAACCCTAACCCTGACTCTTCCCCGAAGCCTGACCCTCACCCGTCCCCTAATCCTAAACCGTATGCTAACCGTAACCCATGCCCTCACACGTACGCTCCCCCTAAAGCGTTCCCGTACCCTCACCTGGACCCTAAACCGTCCCCGTCCCCTAACCCTAACCCTAGCCCGAACCCTAACCCTAACCCTTCCCCGAAGCCTGACCCTCACCCGTGCCCTAATCCTAACCCGTACGCTAACACTAACCCGGACCCTCACACGCACGCTCCCCCTAAAGCGTTGCCATACCCTCACCTGGACTCTAAACCGACCCCGGCCCCTAACCCTAACCCTAGCCCGAACCCTAACCCTAACCTTTCCCCGAAGCCTGACCCTCACCCGTCCCCTAATCCTAACACGTACGCTAACACTAACCCGCGCCTTCACATGCACGCTCCCCCTAAAGCGTTGCCGTACCCTCACCTGGACCCTAAACCGTCCCCGTCCCCTAACCCTAACCCTAGCCCGAACCCTAACCCTAACCCTTCCACGAAGCCTGACCCTCACCCGTACCCTAACCCTAACCCGTACGCTAACGCTAACCCGCGCCCTCACACGCACGCTCCCCTTAAAGCATTGCCGTACCCTCACCTGGACCCTAAACCGTCCCCGTCCCCTAACCCTAACCCTAGCCCGAACCCTAACCCTAACCCTTCCCCGAAGCCTGACCCTCCCCCGTGCCCTAATCCTAACCCGTACGCTAACGCTAACCCGTGCCCTCACACGCACGCTCCCCCTAAAACGTTGCCGTACCCTCACCTGGACCCTAAACCGTCCCCGTCCCCTAACCCTAACCCTAGCCCGAACCCTAACCCTGACTCTTCCCCGAAGCCTGACCCTCACCCGTCCCCTAATCCTAACCCGTACGCTAACACTAATCCGCGCCCTCACACGCACGCTCCCCCTAAAGCGTTGACGTACCCTCACCTGGACTCTAAACCGTCCCCGTCCCCTAACCCTAACCCTAGACCGAACCCTAACCCTAACCCTTCCCCGAAGCCTGACCCTCACCTGCCACCTAATCCTAACCCGTACGCTAACACTAACCCACGCCCTCACATGCACGCTACCCCTAAAGCGTTGCCGTACCCTCACCTGGACCCTAAACCGTCCCCGTCCCCTAACCCTAACCCTAGCCCGAACCCTAACCCTAACCCTTCCCCGAAGCCTGACCCTCACCCGTGCCCTAATCCTAACACGTACGCTAACACTAACCCGCGCCCTCACACGCACGCTCCCTCTAAAGCGTTGCCGTACCCTCACCTGGACCCTAAACCGTCCCCGTCCCCTAACCCTAACCCTAGCCCGAACTCTAACCCTAACCCTTCCCCGAAGCCTGACCCTCACCAGTCCCCTAATCCTAAACCGTACGCTAACACTAACCCACGCCCTCACACGCACGCTCCCCCTAAAGCGTTGCCGTACCCTCACCTGGACCCTAAACCGTCCCCGTCCCCTAACCCTAACCCTAGCCCGAACCCTAACCCTAACCCTTCCCCGAAGCCTGACCCTCACCCGTCCCCTAATCCTAACCCGTACGCTAACGCTAACCCGCGCCCTCACACGCACGCTCCCCCTAAAGCGTTGCCGTACCCTCACCTGGACCCTAAACCGTCCCCGTCCCCTAACCCTAACCCTAGCCCGAACCCTAACCCTAACCCTTCCCTGAAGCCTGACCCTCCCCCGTGCCCTAATCCTAACCCGTACGCTAACACTAACCCGCGCCCTCACACGCACGCTCCCCCTAAAGCGTTGCCGTACCCTCACCTGGACCCTAAACCGTCCCCATCCCCTAACCCTAACCCTAGCCCGAACCCTAACCCTAACCCTTCCCCGAAGCCTGACCCTCACCCGTCCCCTAATGCTAACCCGTACGCTAACACTAACCCGCGCCCTCACACGCACGCTCCCCCTAAAGCGTTGCCGTACCCTCACCTGGACCCTAAACCGTCCCCGTCCCCTAACCCAAACCCTAGCCCGAACCCTAACCCTAACCCTTTCCCGAAGCCTGACCCTCACCCGTCCCCTAATCCTAACCCGTACGGTAACGCTAACCCGCGCCCTCACACGCCCGTTCCCCCTAAAGCGTTGCCGTACCCTCACCTGGACCCTAAACCGTCCCCGTCCCCTAACCCTAACCCTAGCCCGAACCCTAACCCTGACTCTTCCCCGAAGCCTGACCCTCACCCGTCCCCTAATCCTAACCCATACGCTAACACTAACCCGCGCCCTCACACGCACGCTCCCCCTAAAGCGTTGACGTACCCTCACCTGGACCCTAAACCGTCCCCGTCCCCTAACCCTAACCCTAGCCCGAACCCTAACCCTAACCCTTCCCGGAAGCCTGACCCTCACACGTCCCCTATACTAACCCGTACGCTAACACTAACCCGCGCCCTCACACGCACGCTCCCCCTAAAGCGTTGCCGTACCCTCACCTGGACCCTAAACCGATTCCGTCCCCTAACCCTAACCCTAGCCCGAACCCTAACCCTAACCCTTCCCCGAAGCCTGACCTTCACCCGTCCCCTAATCCTAACCCGTACGCTAACACTAACCCGCGCCATCACACGCACGCTCCCCCTAAAGCGTTGCCGTACCCTCACCTGGACCCTAAACCGTCCCCGTCCCCTAACCCTAACCCTAGCCCGAACCCTAACCCTAACCCTTTCCCGAAGCCTGACCCTCACCCGTCCCCCAATCCTAACCCGTACGCTACCGCTAACCCGCGCCCTCACACGCACGCTCCCCCTAAAGCGTTGCCGTACCCTCACCTGGACCCTAAACCGTCCCCGTCCCCTAATCCTAACCCTAGCCTGAACCCTAACCCTAACACGATCCCGAAGCCTGACCCTCAACTGTCCCCTAATCCTAACCCGTATGCTAACACTAACCCGCGCCCTCACACGCACGCTCCCCCTAAAGCGTTGCCGTACCCTCACCTGGACCCTAAACCGTCCCCGTCCCCTAACACTAACCCTAGCCCGAACCCTAACCCTAACCCTTCCCCGAAGCCTGACCTTCACCCGTCCCCTAATCCTAACCCGTACGCTAACACTAACCCGCGCCATCACACGCACGCTCCCCCTAAAGCGTTGCCGTACCCTCACCTGGACCCTAAACCGTCCCCGTCCCCTAACCCTAACCCTAGCCCGAACCCTAACCCTAACACTTCCCCGAAGCCTGACCCTCACCCGTCCCCTAATCCTAACCCGTACGCTAACACTCACCCGCGCCCTCACATGCACGCTCCCCCTAAAGCGTTGCCGTACCTTCACCTGGACCCTAAACCGTCCCCGTCCCCTAACCCTAACCCGAACCCTAACCCTAACCCTTCCCCGAAGCCTGACCCTCACCCGTCCCCTAATCCTAACCCGTACGCTAACACTAACCCGCGCCCTCACACGCACGCTCCCCCTAAAGCGTTGCCGTACCCTCACCTGGACCCTAAACCGTCCCCGTCCCCTAACCCTAACCCTAGCCCGAACCCTAACCCTAACCCTTCCCCGAAGCCTGATCCTCACCCGTCCCCTAATCCTAACCCGTACGCTAACACTAACCCGCGCCCTCACACGCACGCTCCCCCTAAAGCGTTGCCGTACACTCACCTGGACCCTAAACCTTCCCCGTCCCCTAACCCTAACCCTAGCCCGAACCCTAACCGTAACCCTTCCCCGAAGCCTGACCTTCACCCGTCCCCTAATCCTAACCCGTACGCTAACACTAACCCGCGCCCTCACACGCACGCTCCCCCTAAAGCGTTGCCGTACCCTCACCTGGTCCCTAAACCGTCCCCGTCCCCTAACCCTAACCCTAGCCTGAACCCTAACCCTAACCCTTCCCCGAAGCCTGACCCTCACCCGTCCCCTAATCCTAACCCGTACGCTAACACTAACCCACGCCCTCACACGCACGCTCCCCCGAAAGCGTTGCCGTACCCTCACCTGGACCCTAAACCGTCCCCGTCTCCTAACACTAACCCTAGCCCGAACCCTAACCCTAACCCTTCCCCGAAGCCTGACCCTCACCCGTCCCCTAATCCTAACCCGTACGCTAACACTAACCCGCGCCATCACACGCACGCTCCCCCTAAAGCGTTGCCGTACCCTCACCTGGACCCTAAACCGTCCCCGTCCCCTAACCCTAACCCTAGCCCGAACCCTAACCCTAACACTTCCCCGAAGCCTGACCCTCACCCGTCCCCTAATCCTAACCCGTACACTAACACTCACCCACGCCCTCACACGCACGCTCCCCCTAAAGCGTTGCCGTACCCTCACCTAGACCCTAAACCGTCCCCGTCCCCTAATCCTAACCCTAGCCCGAACCCTAACCCTAACCCTTCCCCGAAGCCTGACCCTCACCCGTCCCCTAATCCTAACCCGTACGCTAACAGTAACCCGCGCCCTCAGACGCACGCTCCCCCTAAAGCATTGCCGTAACCTCACCTGGACCCTAAACCGTCCCCGTCCCCTAACCCTAACCCTAGCCCGAACCCTAACCCTAAACCTTCCCCGAAGCCTGACCCTCACCCGTGCCCTAATCCTACCCGGTACGCTAACACTAACCCGCGCCCGCACACGCACGCTCCCCCTAAAGCGTTGCCGTACCCTCACCTGGACCCTAAACCGTCCCCGTCCCCTAACCCTAACCCTAGCCGTAACCCTAACCCAAACCGTACCCCGAAGCCTGACCCTCACCCGTGCCCTAATCCTAACCCGTACGGTAACACTAACCCGCGCCCTCACACGCACGCTCCGCGTAAGGTGTTGCCGTACCTTAACCTGGACCCTAAACCATCCCCTTCCCTTAACCCTAACCCTAGCCCGAACCCTAACCCTGACTCTTCCCCGAAGCCTGACCCTCACCCGTCCCCTAATCCTAACCCGTACGCTGACACTAACCCATGCCCTCACACGCACGCTTGCCCTAAAGCGTTGCCATACCCTCACCTGGACCCTAAACCGTCCCCGTCCCCGTCCCCTAACCCTAGCCCGAACCCTAACCCTAACCCTTCCCCGAAGCCTGACCCTCACCCGTCCCCTAATCCTAACCCGTACGCTAACACTAACCCGCGCCCTCACACGCACGCTCGCACTAAAGCGTTGCCGTACCCTCACCTGTACCCTAAACCGTCCCCGTCCCCTAACCCTAACCCTAGCCCGAACCCTAACCCTAACCCTTCCCCGAAGCCTGACCCTCACCCGTCCCCTAATCCTAACCCGTACGCTAATGCTAACCCGTGCCCTCACACGCACGTTCCCCCTAAAGCGTTGCCGTACCCTCACCTGGACCCTAAACCGTCCCCGTCCCCTAACCCTAACCCTAGCCCGAACCCTAACCCTGACTCTTCCCCGAAGCCTAACCCTCACCCGTCCCCTAATGCTAACCCGTACGCTAACACTAACCCGCGCCCTCACATGCACGCTCCCCCTAAAGCGTTGCCGTACCCTCACCTGGACCCTAAACCGTCCCCGTCCCCTAACCCTAACCCTAGCCCGAACCCTAAACCTAACCCTTCCCCGAAGCCTGACCCAAACCCGTCCCCTAATCCTAACCCGTACGCTCACGCTAACCCACGCCCTCACACGCACGCTCCCCCTAAAGCGTTGCCGTACCCTCACCTGGACCCTAAACCGTCCCCGTCCCCTAACCCTAACCCTAGCCCGAACCCTAACCCTAACCCTTCCCCGAAGCCTGACCCTCACCCGTCCCCTAATCCTAACCCGTACGCTAACACTAACCCGCGCCCTCACACGCACGATCCCCCTAAAGCGTTGCCGTACCCTCACCTGGACCCTAAACCGTCCCCGTCCCTTAACCCTAAGCCTAGCCCGAACCCTAACCCTAACCCTTCCCCGAAGCCTGACCCTCACCCGTCCCCTAATCCTAACCCGTACGCTAACACTAAACCGCGCCATCACACGCACGCTCCCCCTAAAGCTTTGCCGTACCCTCACCTGGACCCTAAACCGTCCCCGTCCCCTAACCCTCACCCTAGCCCGAAACCTAACCCTACACCTTCCTCGAAGCCTGACCCTCACCCGTCCCCTAATCCTAACCCGTACGCTAACACAAACCGCGCCCTCACATGCACGCTCCCCCTAAAGCGTTGCCGTACCCTCACCTGGACCCTAAACCGTCCCCGTCCCATAACCCTAACCCTAGCCCGAACCCTAAACCTAACCCTTCCCCGTAGCCTGACCCTCACCCGTCCCCTAATCCTAAACCGTACGCTAACACTATCCCGCGCCCTCACACGCACACTCCCCCTAAAGCGTTGCCGTACCCTCACCTGGACCCTAAACCGTCCCCGTCCCCTAACCCTAACCCTAGACCGAACCCTAACCCTAACCCTTTCCCGAAGCCTGACCCTCACCCGTCCCCTAATCCTAACCCGTACGCTAACACTAACCCGCGCCCTCACACGCACGCTCTCCCTAAAGCGTTGCCGTACCCTCACCTGGACCCTAAACCGTCCCCGTCCCCTAACCCTATCCGTAGCCCGAACCCTAACCCTAACCCTTCCCCGAAGCCTGACCCAAACCCGTCCCCTAATCCTAACCCGTACGCTCACGCTAACCCACGCCCTCACACGCACGCTCCCCCTAAAGCGTTGCCGTACCCTCACCTGGACCCTAAACCGTCCCCGTCCCCTAACCCTAACCCTAGCCCGAACCCTAACCCTAACCCTTCCCCGAAGCCTGACCCTCACCCGTCCCCTAATCCTAACCCGTACGCTAACACTAACCCGCGCCCTCACACGCACGATCCCCCTAAAGCGTTGCCGTACCCTCACCTGGACCCTAAACCGTCCCCGTCCCCTAACCCTAACCCTAGCCCGTACCCTAACCCTAACACTTCCCCGAAGCCTGACCCTCACCCGTGCCCTAATCCTAACCCGTACGCTAACACTAACCCGCGGCTTCACACGCACGCTCCCCCTAAAGCGTTGCCGTACCCTCACCTGGACCCTAAACCGTCCCCGTCCCATAACCGTAACCCTAGCCCGAACCCTAAACGTAACCCTTCCCCGTAGCCTGACCCTCACCCGTCCCCTAATCCTAAACCGTACGCTAACACTATCCCGCGCCCTCACACGCACACTCCCCCTAAAGCGTTGCCGTACCCTCACCTGGACCCTAAACCGTCCCTGTTCCCTAACCCTAACCCTAGACCGAACCCTAACCCTAACCCTTCCCCGAAGCCTGACCCTCACCCGTCCTCTAATCCTAACCCGTACGCTAACACTAACCCGCGCCCTCACACGCATGCTCTCCCTAAAGCGTTGCCGTACCCTCACCTGGACCCTAAACCGTCCCCGTCCCCTAACCCTAACCCTACCCCGAACCCTAACCCTAACCCTTCCCCGAAGCCTGACCCTCACCCGTGCCCTAATCCTAACCCGTACGCTAACACTAACCCGCGCCCTCACACGCACGCTCCCCCTAAAGCGTTGCCGTACCCTCACCTGGAACCTAAACCGTGCCCGTCCCCTAACCCTAACCCTAGCCCGAACCCTAACCCTACACCTTCCCCGAAGCCTGACCCTCACCCGTCCCCTTATCCTAACCCGTACTCTAACACTAACCCGCGCCCTCACACGCACGCTCCCCCTAAAGCGTTGCCGTAACCTCACCTGGACCCTCAACCGTCCCCGTCCCCTAACCCTAACCCTAGCCCGAACCCTAACCCTAACCCTTCCCCGAAGCCTGACCCTCACCCGTCCCCTAATCCTAACCCGTACGCTAACACTAACCCGCGCCCTCACACGCACGCTCCCCCTAAAGCGTTGGGGTACCCTCACCTGGACCCTAAACCGTCCCAGTCCCCTAACCCTAACCCTAGCCCGAACCCTAACCCTAACCCTTCCCCAAAGCCTGACCCTCACCCGTCCCCTAATCCTAACCCGTACGCTAACACTAACCCGCGCCCTCACACGCACGCTCCCCCTAAAGCGTTGCCATACCCTCACCTGGACCCTAAACCGTCCCCGTCCCCTAACGCTAACCCTAGCCCGAACCCTAACCCTAATCCTACTCCGAAGCCTGACCCTCACCCGTCCCCTAATCCTAACCCGTACGCTAACACTAACCCGCGCCCTCACACGCACGCTCCCCCTAAAGCGTTGCCGTACCCTCACCTGGACCCTAAACTGTCCCCGTCCCCTAACCCTAACCCTAGCCCGAACCCTAACCCTAACCCTTCCCCGAAGCCTGACCCTCACCCGTCCCCTAATCCTAACCCGTACGCTAACACTAAAATGCGCCCTCACACGCACGCTCCCCCTAAAGCGTTGCCGTACCCTCACCTGGACCCTAAACCGTCCCCGTCCCATAACCCTAACCCTAGCCCGAACCCTAAACCTAACACTTCCCCGTAGCCTGACCCTCATCCGTCAGCTAATCCTAAACCGTACGCTAACACTATCCCGCGCCCTCACACGCACACTCCCCCTAAAGCGTTGCCGTACCCTCACCTGGACCCTAAACCGTCCCCGTCCCCTAACCCTAACCCTAGACCGAACCCTAACCCTAACCCTTCCCCGAAGCCTGACCCTCACCCGTCCCCTAATGCTAACCCGTACGCTAACACTAACCCGCACCCTCACACACACGCTCCCCCTAAAGCGTTGCCGTACCCTCACCTGGACCCTAAACCGTCCCCGTCCCCTAACCCTAACCCTAGCCCGAACCCTAACCCTAACCCTTCCCCGAAGCCTGACCCTCACCAGTCCCCTAATCCTAACCCGTACACTAACACTAACCCGCGCCCTCACACGCACGCTCCCCCTAAAGCGTTGCCGTACCCTCAACTGGACCCTAAACCGTCCCCGTCCCCTAACCCTAACCCTAGCCCGAACCCTAACCCTGACCCTTCCCCGAAGCCTGACCCTCACCCGTCCCTTAATCCTAACCCGTACGCTAACGCTAACACGCGCCCTCACACGCACGCTCCCCCTAAAGCGTTGCCGTACCCTCACCTCGACCCTAAACCGTCCCCGTCCCCTAACCCTAACCCTAGCCCGAACCCTAACCCTAAACCTTCCCCGAAGCCTGACCCTCACCCGTCCCCTAATCCTAACCCGTACGCTACCGCTAACCCGCGCTCTCACACGCACGCTCCCCCGAAAGCGTTGTCGTACCCTCACCTGGACCCTAAACTGTCCCCGTCCCTAACCCTAACTCTAGCCCGAACCCTAACCCTAACCCTTCCCCGAAGATTGTCCCTCACTCGTCCCATAATCCTAACCCGTACGCTAACACTAACCCGCGCCCTCACACGCACGCTCCCCCTGAAGCGTTGCCGTACCCTCACCTGGACCCTAAACCGTCCCCGTCCCATAACCCTAACCCTAGCACGAACCCTAACCCTAACCCTTCCCCGAAGCCTGACCCTCACCGTCCCCTAATCCTAACCCGTACGCTAACGCTAACCCGCGCCCTCACACGCACGCTCCCCCTAAAGCGTTGTCATACCCTCACCTGGACTCTAAACCGTCCCCGTCCCCTAACCCTAACCCTAGCCCGAACCCTAACCCTAACCCTTCCCCGAAGCCTGACCCGCACCCGTGCCCTAATCCTAACCCATACGCTAACACTAACCCGCGTCTTCACACGCACGCTCCCCCTAAAGCGTTGCCGTACCCTCACCTGGACCCTAAACCGTCCCCTAACCCTAATCCTAGCCCGAACCCTAGCCCTAACCCTTCCCCGAAGCCTGACCCTCACCCGTCCCCTAATCCTAACCCGTACGCTAAAGCTAACCGGCGCCCTCACACGCACGCTCCCCCTAAAGCGTTGCCGTACCCTCACCTGGACTCTAAACCGTCCCCGTCCACTAACCCTAACACTAGCCCGAACCCTAGCCCTAACCCTTCCCCGAAGCCTGACCCTCACCTGTCCCCTAATCCTAATCCGTACTCTAACACTAACCCGCGCCCTCACACGCACGCTCCCCCTAAAGCGTTGCCGTGCCCTCACCTGGACCCTAAACCGTCCCCGTCCCCTAACCCTAACCCTAGCCCGAACCCTAACCCTAACCCTTCCCCGAAGCCAGACCCTAATCCGTCCACTAATCCTAACCCGTACGCTACCGCTAACCCGCGCTCTCACACGCACGCTCCCTCGAAAGCGTTGTCGTACCCTCAGCTGGACCCTAAACCGTCCCCGTCCCTAACCCTAACTCTAGCCCGAACCCTAACCCTAACCCTTCCCGGAAGCCTGACCCTCACCCGTCCCCTAATCCTAACCCGTACGCTAACACTAACCCGCGCCCTCACACGCACGCTCCCCCTAAAGCATTGCCGTACACTCACCTGGACCCTAAACCGTCCCCGTCCCCTAACCCTAACCCTAGCCCGAACCCTAACCCTAACACTTCCCCGAAGCCTGACCCTCACCCGTCCACTAATCCTAACCCGTACGCTACCGCTAACCCGCGCTCTCACACGCACGCTCTCCCGAAAGCGATGTCGTACCCTCACCTGGACCCTAAACCGTCCCCGTCCCCTAACCCTAACCCTAGCCCGAACCCTAGCCCTAACCCTTCCCCGAAGCCTGACCCTCACCCGTCCCCGAATCCTAACCCGTATGCTAACACTAACCCGCGCCCTCACACGCACGCTCCCCCTAAAGCGTTGCCGTACCCTCACCTGGACCCTAAACCGTCCCCGGCCCCTAACCCTAACCCTAGCCCGAACCCTAACCCTAACCCTTCCCCGAAGCCTGACCCTCACCCGTCCCCTAATCCTAACCCGTACGCTAACACTAACCCGCGCCCTCACACGCACGCTCCCCCTAAAACGTTGCCATACCCTCACCTGGGCCCTAAACCGTCCCCGTCCCCTAACCCTAACCCTAGCCCGAACCCTAACCCTAACACTTCCCCGAAGCCTGACCCTCACTCGTGCCCTAATCCTAACCCATACGCTAACACTAACCCGCGTCCTCACATGCACGCTCCCCCTAAAGGGTTGCCGTACCCTCACCTGGACCCTAAACCGTCCCCTAACCCTAACCCTAGCCCGAACCCTAACCCTAACACTTCCCCGAAGCTTGACCCTCACCTGTCCCCTAATCCTAACCCGTACGCTAACACTAACCCGCGCCCTCACACGCACGCTCCCCCTAAAGCGTTGCCGTACCCTCACCTGGACCCTAAACCGTCCCCGTCCCCTAACCCTAACCCTAGTCCGAACCCTAACCCTAACCCTTCCCCGAAGCCTGCCCCTCACCCGTCCCCTAATCCTAACCCGTACGCTAACACTAACCCGCGCCCTCACACGCACGCTCCCCCTAAACCGTTGCCATACCCTCACCTGGACCCTAAACCGTCCCCGTCCCCTAACCCTAAACCTAGCCCGAACCCTATCCCTAACCCTACCCCGAAGGCTGACCCTCACCCGTCCCCTAATCCTAACCCGTACGCTAACACTAACCCGCGCCCTCACACGCACGCTCCCCCTAAAGCGTTGCCGTCCCCTCACCTGGACCCTAAAGCGTCCCCGTCCCCTAACCCTAACCCTAGCCCGAACCCTAACCCTAAACCTTCCCCGAAGCCTGAACCTCAACCGTCCCCTAATCCTAACCCGTACGCTAACACTAACCCGCGCCCTCACACGCACGCTCCCCCTAAAGCGTTGCCGTACCCTCACCTGGACCCTAAACCGTCCCCGTCCCCTAACCCTAACCCTAGCACGAACCCTAACCCTAACCCTTCCCCGAAGCCTGACCCTCACCCGTCCCCTAATCCTAACCCGTACGCTAACGCTAACCCGCGCCCTCACACGCACGCTCCCCCTAAAGCGTTGCCGTACCCTCACCTGGACCCTAAACCATCCCCGTCCCCTAACCCTAACCCGAGCCCGAACCCTAACCCTTCCCCTTCCCCGAAGCCTGACAAACACCCGTCCACTAATCCTAACCCGTACGCTACCGCTAACCCGCGCTCTCACACGCACGCTCCCCTTAAAGCGTTGTCGGACCCTCACCTGGACCCTAAACCGTCCCCGTCCCTAACTCTAACTCTAGCCCGAACCGTAACCCTAACCCTTCCCCGAAGCCTGACCCTCACCCGTCCCCTAATCCTAACCCGTACGCTAACACTAATCCGCGCCCTCACACGCACGCTCCTCCTGAAGCATTGCCGTACCCTCACCTGGACCCTGCACCGTCCCCGTCCCCTAACCCTAACCCTAGCCCGAACCCTAACCCTAACCCTTCCCCGAAGCCTGACCCTCACCCGTCCCCTAATCCTAACCCGTACGCTAACACTAACCCGCGCCCTCACACGCACGCTCCCCCTAAAGCGTTGCCGTACTCTCACCTGGACCCTGAACCGTCCCCGTCCCCTAACCCTATCCCTAGCCCGAACCCTAACCCTAACCCTTCCCCGAAGCCTGACCTTCACCCGTCCCCTAATCCTAACCCGTACGCTAACACTAACCCGCGCCCTCACACGCACGCTCCCCCTAAAGCGTTGCCGTACCCTCACCTGGACCCTAAACCGTCCCCGTCCCCTAACCCTAACCCTAGCCCAACCCTAACCCTAACCCTTCCCCGAAACCTGACCCTCACCCGTGCCCTAATCCTAACCCGTACGCTAACACTAACCCACGCCCTCACACGCACGTTTCCCCTAAAGCGTTGCCGTACCCTCACCTGGACCCTAAACCGTCCCCGTCCCCTAACCCTAACCCTAGCCCGAACCCTAACCCTAACCCTTCCCCGAAGCCTGACCCTCACCCGTCCCCTAATCCTAACCCGTACGCTAACACTAACCCACGCCCTCACACGCACGCTCCCCCTAAAGCGTTGCAGTACCCTCACCTGGACCCTAAACCGTCCCCGTCCCCTAACCCTAACCCTAGCCCGAACCCTAACCCTAACCCTTCCCCGAAGCCTGACCCTCACCCGTGCCCTAATTCTAACCCGTACGCTAACACTAACCCACGCCCTCACACGCACGGTCCCCCTAAAGCGTTGCCGTACCCTCACTTGGACCTAAACCGTCCCCGTCCCCTAACCCTAACCCTAGCCCGAACCCTTACCCTAACCCTTCCCCGAAGCCTGACCCTCACCCGTGCCCTAATCCTAACCTGTACGCTAACACTAACCCACGCCCTCACACGCACGCCTCCCCTAAAGCGTTGCCGTACCCTCACCTGGACCCTAAACCGTCCCCGTCCCCTAACCCTAACCCTAGACCGAACCCTAACCCTAACCCTTCCCCGAAGCGTGACCCTCAACCATGACCTAGTCCTAACCCTTACGCTAACACTAACCCGTGCCCTCACACGCACGCTCCCCCTAAAGCGTTGCCGTACCCTCACCTGGACCCTAAACCGTCCACGTCCCCTAACCCTAACCCTAGCCCGAACCCTAACCCTAACCCTTCCCCTAAGCCTGACCCTCACCCGTCACCTAATCCTAACCCGTACGCTAACACTAACCCGCGCCCTCACACGCACGCTCCCCCTGAAGCGTTGCCGTACCCTCACCTGGACCCTGAACCGTCCCCGTCCCCTAACCCTAACCCTAGCCCGAACCCTAACCCTAACCCTTCCCCGAAGCCTGACCCTCACCCGTCCCCTTATCCTAACACGTACGCTAACACTAACCCGCGCCCTCACACGCACGCTCCCCCTAAAGCGTTGCCATACCCTCACCAGGACCCTGAACCGTCCCCGTCCCCTAACCCTAACCCTAGCCCGAACCCTAACCCTAACCCTTCCCTGAAGCCTGACCCTCACCCGTCCCCTAATCCTAACCCGTACGCTAACACTAACCCGCGACCTCACACGCACGCTCCCCCTAAAGCGTTGCCGTACCCTCACCTGGACCCTAAACCGTCCCCGTCCCCTAAACCTAACCCTACCCCGAACCCTAACCCTAACCATTCCCCGAAGCCTGACCCTCACCCGTCCCCTAATCCTAACCCGTACGCTAACACTAACCCGCGCCCTCACACGCACGCGCCCCCTAAAGCGTTGCCGTACTCTCACCTGGACCCTAAACCGTCCCCGTCCTCTAACCCTAACCCTAGCCCGAACCCTAACCCTAACCCTTCCCCGAAGCCTGAGACTCACCCGTCCCCTAATCCTAACCCGTACGCTAACACTAACCCGCGCCCTCACACGCACGCTCCCCCTAAAGCGTTGACGTACCCTAACCTGGACCCTAAACCGACCCCGTCCCCTAACCCTAACCCTAGCCCGAACCCTAACCCTAACCCTTCCGCGAAGCCTGACCCTGACCCGTTTCCTAATCCTAACCCGTACGCTAACACTAACCCACGCCCTCACATGCACGCTCCCCTAAAGCGTTGCCGTACCCTCACCTGGACCCTAAACCGTCCCCGTCCCCTAACCCTAACCCTAGCCCGAACCCTAACCCTAACCCTTCCCCGAAGCCTGACCCTCACCTGTCCCCTAATCCTAACCCGTACGCTAACACTAACCCGCGCCCTCAGACGCACGCTCACCCTAAAGCGTTGCCGTACCCTCACCTGGACCCTAAACCGTCCTCGTCCCCTAACCCTAACCCTAGCCCGAACCCTAATCCTAACCCTTCCCCGAAGCCTGACCCTCACCCGTCCCCTAATCCTAACCCGTACGCTAACACTAACCCGCGCCCTCACACGCACGCTCCCCCTAAAGCGTTGCCGTACCCTCACCTGGACCCTAAACCGTCCCCGTCCCCTAACCCTAACCCTAGCCCGACCCTAACCCTAACCCTTCCCCGAAGCCTGACCCTCACCCGTGTCCTAATCCTATCCCGTACGCTAACACTAACCCACGCCCTCACACGCACGCTCCCCCTAAAGCGTTGCCGTACCCTCACCTGGACCCTAAACCGTCCCCGTCCCCTATCCCTAACCCTAGCCCGAACCGTAACCCTAACCCTTCCCCGAAGCCTGACCCTCACCCGTGCCCTAATCCTAACCCGTACGCTAACGCTAACCCGCGCCCTCACACGCACGTTTCCCCTAAAGCGTTGCCGTACCCTCACCTGGACCCTAAACCGTCCGCGTCCCCTAACCCTAACCCTAGCCCGAACCCTAACCCTAACCATTCCCCGAAGCCTGACCCTCACCCGTCCCCTAATCCTAACCCGTACGCTAACACTAACCCGCGCCCTCACACGCACGCTCCCCCTAAAGCGTTGCAGTACCCTCACCTGGACCCTAAACCGTCCCCGTCCCCTAACCCTAACCCTAGCCCGAACCCTAACCCTAACCCTTCCCCGAAGCCTGACCCTCACCCGTGCCCTAATTCTAACCCGTACGCTAACACTAACCCACGCCCTCACACGCACGCTCCCCCTAAAGCATTGCCGTACACTCACCTGGACCCTAAACCGTCCCCGTCCCCTAACCCTAACCCTAGCCCGAACCCTAACCCTAACACTTCCCCGAAGCCTGACCCTCACCCGTCCACTAATCCTAACCCGTACGCTACCGCTAACCCGCGCTCTCACACGCACGCTCTCCCGAAAGCGATGTCGTACCCTCACCTGGACCCTAAACCGTCCCCGTCCCCTAACCCTAACCCTAGCCCGAACCCTAGCCCTAACCCTTCCCCGAAGCCTGACCCTCACCCGTCCCCTAATCCTAACCCGTAAGCTAACACTAACCCGCGCCCTCACACGCACGCTCCCCCTAAAGCGTTGCCGTACCCTCACCTGGACCCTAAACCGTCCCCGGCCCCTAACCCTAACCCTAGCCCGAACCCTAACCCTAACCCTTCCCCGAAGCCTGACCCTCACCCGTCCCCTAATCCTAACCCGTACGCTAACACTAACCCGCGCCCTCACACGCACGCTCCCCCTAAAACGTTGCCATACCCTCTCCTGGGCCCTAAACCGTCCCCGTCCCCTAACCCTAACCCTAGCCCGAACCCTAACCCTAACACTTCCCCGAAGCCTGACCCTCACTCGTGCCCTAATCCTAACCCATACGCTAACACTAACCCGCGTCCTCACATGCACGCTCCCCCTAAAGGGTTGCCGTACCCTCACCTGGACCCTAAACCGTCCCCTAACCCTAACCCTAGCCCGAACCCTAACCCTAACACTTCCCCGAAGCTTGACCCTCACCTGTCCCCTAATCCTAACCCGTACGCTAACACTAACCCGCGCCCTCACACGCACGCTCCCCCTAAAGCGTTGCCGTACCCTCACCTGGACCCTAAACCGTCCCCGTCCCCTAACCCTAACCCTAGTCCGAACCCTAACCCTAACCCTTCCCCGAAGCCTGACCCTCACCCGTCCCCTAATCCTAACCCGTACGCTAACACTAACCCGCGCCCTCACACGCACGCTCCCCCTAAACCGTTGCCATACCCTCACCTGGACCCTAAACCGTCCCCGTCCCCTAACCCTAAACCTAGCCCGAACCCTATCCCTAACCCTACCCCGAAGGCTGACCCTCACCCGTCCCCTAATCCTAACCCGTACGCTAACACTAACCCGCGCCCTCACACGCACGCTCCCCCTAAAGCGTTGCCGTCCCCTCACCTGGACCCTAAAGCGTCCCCGTCCCCTAACCCTAACCCTAGCCCGAACCCTAACCCTAAACCTTCCCCGAAGCCTGACCCTCACCCGTCCCCTAATCCTAACCCGTACGCTAACACTAACCCGCGCCCTCACACGCACGCTCCCCCTAAAGCGTTGCCGTACCCTCACCTGGACCCTAAACCGTCCCCGTCCCCTAACCCTAACCCTAGCACGAACCCTAACCCTAACCCTTCCCCGAAGCCTGACCCTCACCCGTCCCCTAATCCTAACCCGTACGCTAACGCTAACCCGGGCCTTCACACGCACGCTCCCCCTAAAGCGTTGCCGTACCCTCACCTGGACCCTAAACCGTCCCCGTCCCCTAACCCTAAGCCGAGCCCGAACCCTAACCCTTACCCTTCCCCGAAGCCTGACCAACACCCGTCCACTAATCCTAACCCGTACGCTACAGCTAACCCGCGCTATCACACGCACGCTCCCCCTAAAGCGTTGTCGGACCCTCACCTGGACCCTAAACCGTCCCCGTCCCTAACCCTAACTCTAGCCCGAACCGTAACCCTAACCCTTCCCCGAAGCCTGACCCTCACCCGTCCCCTAATCCTAACCCGTACGCTAACACTAATCCGCGCCCTCACACGCACGCTCCTCCTGAAGCGTTGCCGTACCCTCACCTGGACCCTGCACCGTCCCCGTCCCCTAACCCTAACCCTAGCCCGAACCCTAACCCTAACCCTTTCCCGAAGCCTGACCCTCACCCGTCCCCTAATCCTAACCCGTACGCTAACACTAACCCGCGCCCTCACACGCACGCTCCCCCTAAAGCGTTGCTGTACCCACACCTGGACCCTATACCGTCCCCGTCCCCTAACCCTAACCCTAGCCCGAACCCTAACCCTAACCCTTCCCCGAAGCCTGACCCTCACCCGTCCCCTAATCCTAACCCGTACGCTAACACTAACCCGCGCCCTCACACGCACGCTCCCCCTAAAGCGTTGCCGTACTCTCACCTGGACCCTGAACCGTCCCCGTCCCCTAACCCTATCCCTAGCCCGAACCCTAACCCTAACCCTTCCCCGAAGCCTGACCTTCACCCGTCCCCTAATCCTAACCCGTACGCTAACACTAACCCG
This sequence comes from Delphinus delphis, assembly GCF_949987515.2. Classification (NCBI taxonomy): domain Eukaryota; kingdom Metazoa; phylum Chordata; class Mammalia; order Artiodactyla; family Delphinidae; genus Delphinus; species Delphinus delphis. The sequence continues at coordinate 36,072,533 of NC_082695.1, forward strand.
CGCCCTCACACGCACGCTCCCCCTAAAGCGTTGCCGTACCCTCACCTGGACCCTAAACCGTCCCCGTCCCCTAACCCTAACCCTAGCCCAACCCTAACCCTAACCCTTCCCCGAAACCTGACCCTCACCCGTGCCCTAATCCTAACCCGTATGCTAACACTAACCCACGCCCTCACACGCACGCTCCCCCTAAAGCGTTGCAGTACCCTCACCTGGACCCTAAACCGTCCCCGTCCCCTAACCCTAACCCTACCCCGAACCCTAACCCTAACCATTCCCCGAAGCCTGACCCTCACCCGTCCCCTAATCCTAACCCGTACGCTAACACTAACCCGCCCCCTCACACGCACGCGCCCCCTAAAGCGTTGCCGTACCCTCACCTGGACCCTAAACCGTCCCCGTCCTCTAACCCTAACCCTAGCCCGAACCCTAACCCTAACCCTTCCCCGAAGCCTGAGACTCACCCGTCCCCTAATCCTAACCCGTACGCTAACACTAACCCGCGCCCTCACACGCACGCTCCCCCTAAAGCGTTGACGTACCCTAACCTGGACCCTAAACCGACCCCGTCCCCTAACCCTAACCCTAGACCGAACCCTAACCCTAACCCTTCCGCGAAGCCTGACCCTGACCCGTTTCCTAATCCTAACCCGTACGCTAACACTAACCCACGCCCTCACATGCACGCTCCCCCTAAAGCGTTGCTGTACCCTCACCTGGACCCTAAACCGTCCCCGTCCCCTAACCCTAAACCTAGCCCGAACCCTATCCCTAACCCTACCCCGAAGGCTGACCCTCACCCGTCCCCTAATCCTAACCCGTACGCTAACACTAACCCGCGCCCTCAGACGCACGCTCACCCTAAAGCGTTGCCGTACCCTCACCTGGACCCTAAACCGTCCTCGTCCCCTAACCCTAACCCTAGCCCGAACCCTAATCCTAACCCTTCCCCGAAGCCTGACCCTCACCCGTCCCCTAATCCTAACCCGTACGCTAACACTAACCCGCGCCCTCACACGCACGCTCCCCCTAAAGCGTTGCCGTACCCTCACCTGGACCCTAAACCGTCCCCGTCCCCTAACCCTAACCCTAGCCCGACCCTAACCCTAACCCTTCCCCGAAGCCTGACCCTCACCCGTGCCCTAATCCTATCCCGTACGCTAACACTAACCCACGCCCTCACACGCACGCTCCCCCTAAAGCGTTGCCGTACCCTCACCTGGACCCTAAACCGTCCCCGTCCCCTATCCCTAACCCTAGCCCGAACCGTAACCCTAACCCTTCCCCGAAGCCTGACCCTCACCCGTGCCCTAATCCTAACCCGTACGCTAACGCTAACCCGCGCCCTCACACGCACGTTTCCCCTAAAGCGTTGCCGTACCCTCACCTGGACCCTAAACCGTCCGCGTCCCCTAACCCTAACCCTAGCCCGAACCCTAACCCTAACCATTCCCCGAAGCCTGACCCTCACCCGTCCCCTAATCCTAACCCGTACGCTAACACTAACCCGCGCCCTCACACGCACGCTCCCCCTAAAGCGTTGCAGTACCCTCACCTGGACCCTAAACCGTCCCCGTCCCCTAACCCTAACCCTAGCCCGAACCCTAACCCTAACCCTTCCCCGAAGCCTGACCCTCACCCGTGCCCTAATTCTAACCCGTACGCTAACACTAACCCACGCCCTCACACGCACGCTCCCCCTAAAGCGTTGCCGTACCCTCACCTGGACCTAAACCGTCCCCGTCCCCTAACCCTAACCCTAGCCCGAACCCTAACCCTAACCCTTCCCCGAAGCCTGACCCTCACCCGTGCCCTAATCCTAACCCGTACGCTAACACTAACCCACGCCCTCACACGCACGCCTCCCCTAAAGCGTTGCCGTACCCTCACCTGGACCCTAAACCGTCCCCGTCCCCTAACCCTAACCCTAGCCCGAACCCTAACCCTAACCCTTCCCCGAACCCTGACCCTCAACCATGACCTAATCCTAACCCGTACGCTAACACTAACCCGTGCCCTCACACGCACGCTCCCCCTAAAGCGTTGCCGTACCCTCACCTGGACCCTAAACCGTCCCCGTCCCCTAACCCTAACCCTAGCCCGAACCCTAACCCTAACCCTTCCCATAAGCCTGACCCTCACCCGTCCCACAATCCTAACCCGTACGCTAACAGTAACCCGCGCCCTCACACGCACGCTCCCCCTACGGCGTTGCCGTACCCTCACCTGGACCCTAAACCGTCCCCGTCCCCTAACCCTAACACTAGCCCGCACCCTAACCTTGAAACTTCCCCGAAGCATGACCCTCAACCGTGACCTAATCCTAACGCGTACGCTAATACTAACCCGCGCCCTCACACGCACGCTCCCCCTAAAGCGTTGCCGAACCCTCACCTGGACCCTAAACCGTCCCCGTCCCCTATCCCTAACCCTAGCCCGAACCGTAACCCTGACCCTTCCCTGAAGCCTGACCCTCACCCGTCCCCTAATCGTAACCCGTACGCTAACACTAACCCGCGCCCTCATACGCACGCTCCCCCTAAAGCGTTGCCGTACCCTCACCTGGACCCTAAACCGTCCCCGGCCCCTAACCCTAACCCTAGCACGAACCCTAACCCTGACCCTTCCCCGAAGCCTGACCAAACCCGTCCCCTAATCCTACCCCGTACGCTAACACTAACCCGCGCCCTCACACGCACGCTCCCCCTAAAGCGTTGCCGTACCCTCACCTGGACCCTAAACCGTCCCCGTCCCCTAACCCTAACCCTAGCCCGAACCCTAACCCTGACCCTTCTCCGAAGCCTGACCCTCACCCGTCCCATAATCCTAACCCGTACGCTAACAGTAACCCGCGCCCTCACACGCACGCTCCCCCTAAAGCGTTGCCGTACCCTCACCTGGACCCTAAACCGTCCCCGTCCCCTAACCCTAACCCTAGACCGAACCCTAACCCTAACACTTCCCCGAAGCCTGACCCTCACCCGTCCTCTAATCCTAACCCGTACGCTAACACTAACCCGCGCCCTCACACGCATGCTCCCCCTAAAGCGTTGCCGTACCCTCACCTGGACCCTAAACCGTCCCCGTCCCCTAACCCTAACTCTAGCCCGAACCCTAACCCTAACCCTTCCCCGAAGCCTGACCCTCACCCGTCCCCTACTCCTAACCCGTACGCTAACACTAACCCGCGACCTCACACGCACGCTCCCCCTAAATTGTTGCCGTACCCTCACCTGGATCCTAAACCGTCCCCGTACCCTAAGCCTAACCCTAGCCCGAACCCTAACCTGAACCTTCCCCGAAGCCTGACCCTCACCCGTCCCCTGATCCTAACCCGTATGCTAACACTAACCGGCACCCTCACACGCACGCTCCCCCTAAAGCGTTGCCGTACCCTCACCTGGACCCTAAGCCGTCCCCGTCCCCTAACACTAACCCTAGCCCGAACCCTAGCCCTAACCCTTCCCCGAAGCCTGACCCTCACCCGTCCCCTAATCCTAACCCGTACGGTAACACTAACACGCGCCCTCACACGCACGCTCCCCCTAAAGCGTTGCCGTACCCTCACCTGGACCCTAAACCGTCCCCGTCCCCTAACCCTAACCCTACCCCGAACCCTAACCCTAACCATTCCCCGAAGCCTGACCCTCACATGTCCCCTAATCCTAACCCGTACGCTAACACTAACCCGCGCCCTCACACGCACGCGCCCCCTAAAGCGTTGCCGTACCCTCACCTGGACCCTAAACCGTCCCCGTCCCCTAACCCTAACCCTAGCCCGAACCCTAACCCTGACCCTTCCCCGAAGCCTGACCCTCAACCGTGACTTAATCCTAACGCGTACGCTAACACTAACCCGCGCCCTCACACGCACGCTCCCCCTAAAGCGTTGCCGTACCCTCACCTGGACCCTAAACCGTCCCCGTCCCCTAACCCTAACCCTAGCCCGAACCCTAACCCTGACCCTTCCCCGAAGCCTGACCCTCACCCGTCCCCTAATCCTAACCCGTACGCTAACACTAACCCGCGCCCTCACACGCACGCTCCCCCTAAAGCGTTGCCGTACCCTCACCTGGACCCTAAACCGTCCCCGTCCCCTAACCCTAACCCTAGCCCGAACCCTAACCCTAACCATCCCCGAAGCCTGACCCTCACCCGTGCCGTAATCCTAACCCGTACGCTAACACTAACCCGCGCCCTCACACGCACGCTCCCCCTAAAGCGTTGCCGTACCCTCACCTGGACCCTAAACCGTCCCCGTCCCCTAACCCTAACCCTAGCCCGAACCCTAACCCTAACCCTTCCCCGAAGCCTGACACTCACCCGTGCCCTAATCCTAACCCGTACGCTAACACTAACCCACGCCCTCACACGCACGCTCCCCCTAAAGCGTTGCCGTACCCTCACCTGGACCCTAAACCGTCCCCGTCCCCTATCCCTAACCCTAGCCCGAACCGTAACCCTAACCCTTCCCCGAAGCCTGACCCTCACCCGTGCCCTAATCCTAACCCGTACGCTAACGCTAACCCGCGCCCTCACACACACGTTTCCCCTAAAGCGTTGCCGTAAACTCACCTGGACCCTAAACCGTCCCCGTCCCCTAACCCTAACCCTAGCCCGAACCCTAACCCTAACCCTTCCCCGAAGCCTGACCCTCACCCGTCCCCTAATCCTAACCCGTACGCTAACACTAACCCACGCCCTCACACGCACGCTCCCCCTAAAGCGTTGCAGTACCCTCACCTGGACCCTAAACCGTCCCCGTCCCCTAACCCTAACCCTAGCCCGAACCCTAACCCTAACCCTTCCCCGAAGCCTGACCCTCACCCGTGCCCTAATTCTAACCCGTACGCTAACACTAACCCACACCCTCACACGCACGCTCCCCCTAAAGCGTTGCCGTACCCTCACTTGGACCTAAACCGTCCCCGTCCCCTAACCCTAACCCTAGACCGAACCCTAACCCTAACCCTTCCCCGAAGCCTGACCCTCAACCATGACCTAATCCTAACCCGTACGCTAACACTAACCCGCGCCCTCACACGCACGCTCCCCCTAAAGCGTTGCCGTACCCTCACCTGGACCCTAAACCGTCCACGTCCCCTAACCCTAACCCTAGCCCGAACCCTAACCCTAACCCTTCCCCTAAGCCTGACCCTCACCCGTCACCTAATCCTAACCCGTACGCTAACACTAACCCGCGCCCTCACACGCACGCTCCCCCTGAAGCGTTGCCGTACCCTCACCTGGACCCTGAACCGTCCCCATCCCCTAACCCTAACCCTAGCCCGAACCCTAACCCTAACACTTCCCCGAAGCCTGACCCTCACCCGTCCCCTTATCCTAACACGTACGCTAACACTAACCCGCGCCCTCACACGCTCGCTCCCCCTAAAGCGTTGCCGTACCCTCACCAGGACCCTGAACCGTCCCCGTCCCCTAACCCTAACCCTAGCCCGAACCCTAACCCTAACCCTTCCCTGAAGCCTGACCCTCACCCGTCCCCTAATCCTAACCCGTACGCTAACACTAACCCGCGACCTCACACGCACGCTCCCCCTAAAGCGTTACCGTACCCTCACCTGGACCCTAAACCGTCCCCGTCCCCTAAACCTAACCCTACCCCGAACCCTAACCCTAACCATTCCCCGAAGCCTGACCCTCACCCGTCCCCTAATCCTAACCCGTACGCTAACACTAACCCGCGCCCTCACACGCACGCGCCCCCTAAAGCGTTGCCGTACCCTCACCTGGACCCTAAACCGTCCCCGTCCTCTAACCCTAACCCTAGCCCGAACCCTAACCCTAACCCTTCCCCGAAGCCTGAGCCTCACCCGTCCCCTAATCCTAACCCGTACGCTAACACTAACCGGCGCCCTCACACGCACGCTCCCCCTAAAGCGTTGACGTACCCTAACCTGGACCCTAAACCAACCCCGTCCCCTAACCCTAACCCTAGCCCGAACCCTAACCCTAACCCTTCCGCGAAGCCTGACCCTGACCCGTTTCCTAATCCTAACCCGTACGCTAACACTAACCCACGCCCTCACATGCACGCTCCCCCTAAAGCGTTGCCGTACCCTCACCTGGACCCTAAACCGTCCCCGTCCCCTAACCCTAACCCTAGCCCGAACCCTAACCCTAACCCTTCCCCGAAGCCTGACCCTCACCTGTCCCCTAATCCTAACCCGTACGCTAACACTAACCCGCGCCCTCAGACGCACGCTCACCCTAAAGCGTTGCCGTACCCTCACCTGGACCCTAAACCGTCCTCGTCCCCTAACCCTAACCCTAGCCCGAACCCTAATCCTAACCCTTCCCCGAAGCCTGACCCTCACCCGTCCCCTAATCCTAACCCGTACGCTAACACTAACCCGCGCCCTCACACGCACGCTCCCCCTAAAGCGTTGCCGTACCCTCACCTGGACCCTAAACCGTCCCCGTCCCCTAACCCTAACCCTAGCCCGACCCTAACCCTAACCCTTCCCCGAAGCCTGACCCTCACCCGTGCCCTAATCCTATCCCGTACTCTAACACTAACCCACGCCCTCACACGCACACTCCCCCTAAAGCGTTGCCGTACCCTCACCTGGACCCTAAACCGTCCCCGTCCCCTATCCCTAACCCTAGCCCGAACCGTAACCCTAACCCTTCCCCGAAGCCTGACCCTCACCCGTGCCCTAATCCTAACCCGTACGCTAACGCTAACCCGCGCCCTCACACGCACGTTTCCCCTAAAGCGTTGCCGTACCCTCACCTGGACCCTAAACCGTCCGCGTCCCCTAACCCTAACCCTAGCCCGAACCCTAACCCTAACCATTCCCCGAAGCCTGACCCTCACCCGTCCCCTAATCCTAACCCGTACGCTAACACTAACCCGCGCCCTCACACGCACACTCCCTCTAAAGCGTTGCAGTACCCTCACCTGGACCCTAAACCGTCCCCGTCCCCTAACCCTAACCCTAGCCCGAACCCTAACCCTAACCCTTCCCCGAAGCCTGACCCTCAACCGTGCCCTAATCCTAACCCGTACGCTAACACTAACCCACGCCCTCACACGCACGCCTCCCCTAAAGCGTTGCCGTACCCTCACCTGGACCCTAAACCGTCCCCGTCCCCTAACCCTAACCCTAGCCCGAACCCTAACCCTAACCCTTCCCCGAAGCCTGACCCTCACCCGTGCCCTAATTCTAACCCGTACGCTAACACTAACCCACGCCCTCACACACACGCTCCCCCTAAAGCGTTGCCGTACCCTCACCTGGACCTAAACCGTCCCCGTCCCCTAACCCTAACCCTAGCCCGAACCCTAACCCTAACCCTTCCCCGAAGCCTGACCCTCACCCGTGCCCTAATCCTAACCCGTACGCTAACACTAACCCACGCCCTCACACGCACGCCTCCCCTAAAGCGTTGCCGTACCCTCACCTGGACCCTAAACCGTCCCCGTCCCCTAACCCTAACCCTAGCCCGAACCCTAACCCTAACCCTTCCCCGAAGCCTGACCCTCACCCGTCCCACAATCCTAACCCGTACGCTAACACTAACCCGCGCCCTCACACGCACGCTCCCCCTAAGGCGTTGTCGTACCCTCACCTGGACCCTAAACCGTCCCCGTCCCCTAACCCTAACACTAGCCCGCACCCTAACCTTGAAACTTCCCCGAAGCATGACCCTCAACAGTGACCTAATCCTAACGCGTACGCTAATACTAACCCGCGCCCTCACACGCACGCTCCCCCTAAAGCGTTGCCGAACCCTCACCTGGACCCAAACCGTCCCCGTCCCCTATCCCTAACCCTAGCCCGAACCGTAACCCTGACCCTTCCCTGAAGCCTGACCCTCACCCGTCCCCTAATCGTAACCCGTACGCTAACACTAACCCGCGCCCTCACACGCACGCTCCCCCTAAAGCGTTGCCGTACCCTCACCTGGACCCTAAACCGTCCCCGGCCCCTAACCCTAACCCTAGCCCGAACCCTAACCCTGACCCTTCCCCGAAGCCTGACCAAACCCGTCCCCTAATCCTACCCCGTATGCTAACACTAACCCGCGCCCTCACACGCACGCTCCCCCTAAAGCGTTGCCGTACCCTCACCTGGACCCTAAGCCGTCCCCGTCCCCTAACCCTAACCCTAGCCCGAACCCTAGCCCTAACCCTTCCCCGAAGCCTGACCCTCACCCGTCCCCTAATCCTAACCCGTACGGTAACACTAACACGCGCCCTCACACGCACACTCCCCCTAAAGCGTTGCCGTACCCTCACCTGGACCCTAAACCGTCCCCGTCCCCTAACCCTAACCCTACCCCGAACCCTAACCCTAACCATTCCCCGAAGCCTGACCCTCACCCGTCCCCTAATCCTAACCCTTACGCTAACACTAACCCGCGCCCTCACACGCACGCGCCCCCTAAAGCGTTGCCGTACCCTCACCTGGACCCTAAACCGTCCCCGTCCTCTAACCCTAACCCTAGCCCGAACCCTAACCCTAACCCTTCCCCGAAGCCTGAGCCTCACCCGTCCCCTAATCCTAACCCGTACGCTAACACTAACCCACGCCCTCACACGCACGCTCCCCCTAAAGCGTTGACGTACCCTAACCTGGACCCTAAACCGTCCCCGTCCCCTAACCGTAACCCTAGCCCGAACCCTAACCCTAACCCTTCCGCGAAGCCTGACCCTCACCCGTGCCCTAATCCTAACCCGTACGCTAACACTAACCCGGCCCTCACACGCACGCTCCCCCTAAAGCGTTGCCGTACCCTCACCTGGACCCTAAACCGTCCCCGTCCCCTAACCCTAACCCTAGCCCGAACCCTAACCCTAACCCTTCCCCGAACCATGACCCTCACCCGTCCCCTAATCCTAACCCGTACGCTAACACTAACCCGCGCCCTCACACGGACGCTCCCCCTAAAGCATTGCCGTACCCTCACCTGGACCCTAAACCGTCCCTGGCCCCTAACCCTAACCCTAGCCCGAACCCTAACCCTGACCCTTCCCGGAAGCCTGACCCTCACCCGTCCCCTAATCCTAACCCGTACGCTAACACTAACCCGCGCCCTCACATGCACGCTCCCCCTAAAGCGTTGCCGTACCCTCACCTGGACCCTAAACCGTCCCCGTCCCCTAACCCTAACCCTAGCCCGGACCCTAACCCTAACCCTTCCCCGAAGCCTGACCCTCACCCGTGCCGTAATCCTAACCCGTACGCTAACACTAACCCGCGCCCTCACACGCACGCTCCCCCTAAAGCGTTGCCGTACCCTCACCTGGACCCTAAACCGTCCCCGTCCCCTAACCCTAACCCTAGCCCGAACCCTAACCCTGACCCTTCCCCGAAGCCTGACCCTCACCCGTCCCCTAATCCTAACCCGTACGCTAACACTAACCCGCGCCCTCACACGCACGCTCACCCTAAAGCGTTGCCGTACCCTCACCTGGACCCTAAACCGTCCCCGTCCCCTAACCCTAACCCTAGCCCGAACCCTAACCCTAACCCTTCCCCGAAGCCTGACCCTCACCCGTGCCGTAATCCTAACCCGTATGCTAACACTAACCAGCGCCCTCACACGCACGCTCCCCCTAAAGCGTTGCCGTACCCTCACCTGGACGCTAAACCGTCCCCGTCCCCTAACCCTAACCCTAGCCCGAACCCTAACCCTAAACCTTCCCCGAAGCCTGACCCTCACCCGTCCCCTAATCCTAACCCGTACGTTAACACTAACCCGCGCCCTCACACGCACGCTCCCCCTAAAGCGTTGCCGTACCCTCACCTGGACCCTAAACCGTCCCCGTCCCCTAACCCTAACCCTAGCCCGAACCCTAACCCTGACCCTTCCCCGAAGCCTGACCCTCAACCGTGACTTAATCCTAACGCGTACGCTAACACTAACCCGCGCCCTCACACGCACGCTCCCCCTAAAGCGTTGCCGTACCCTCACCTGGACCCTAAACCGTCCCCGTCCCCTAACCCTAACCCTAGCCCGAACCCTAACCCTGACCCTTCCCCGAAGCCTGACCCTCACCCGTCCCCTAATCCTAACCCGTACGCTAACACTAACCCGCGCCCTCACACGCACGCTCCCCCTAAAGCGTTGCCGTACCCTCACCTGGACCCTAAACCGTCCCCGTCCCCTAACCCTAACCCTAGCCCGAACCCTAACCCTAACCCTTCCCCGAAGCCTGACCCTCATCCGTGCCGTAATCCTAACCCGTACGCTAACACTAACCCGCGCCCTGACACGCACGCTCCCCCTAAAGCGTTGCCGTACCCTCACCTGGACCCTAAACCGTCCCCGTCCCCTAACCCTAACCCTAGCCCGAACCCTAACCCTAACCCTTCCCCGAAGCCTGACCCTCACCCGTCCCCTAATCCTAACCCGTACGCTAACACTAACCCGCGCCCTCACACGCACGCTCCCCCTAAAGCGTTGCCGTACCCTCACCTGGACCCTAAACCGTCCACGGCCCCTAACCCTAACCCTAGCCCGAACCCTAACCCTAACCCTTCCCCGAAGCCTTACCCTCACCCGTCCCCTAATCCTAACCCGTACGCTAACACTAACCCGCGCCCTGACACGCACGCTCACCATAAAGCGTTGCCGTACCCTCACCTGGACCCTAAACCGTCCCCGTCCCCTAACCCTAACCCTAGTCCGAACCCTAACCCTAACCCTTCCCCGAAGCCTGACCCTCAACCATGACCTAATCCTAACCCGTACGCTAACACTAACCCGCGCCCTCACACGCACGCTCCCCCTAAAGCGTTGCCGTACCCTCACCTGGACCCTAAACCGTCCACGTCCCCTAACCCTAACCCTAGCCCGAACCCTAACCCTAACCCTTCCCCTAAGCCTGACCCTCACCCGTCACCTAATCCTAACCCGTACGCTAACACTAACCCGCGCCCTCACACGCACGCTCCCCCTGAAGCGTTGCCGTACCCTCACCTGGACCCTGAACCGTCCCCATCCCCTAACCCTAACCCTAGCCCGAACCCTAACCCTAACACTTCCCCGAAGCCTGACCCTCACCCGTCCCCTTATCCTAACACGTACGCTAACACTAACCCGCGCCCTCACACGCTCGCTCCCCCTAAAGCGTTGCCGTACCCTCACCAGGACCCTGAACCGTCCCCGTCCCCTAACCCTAACCCTAGCCCGAACCCTAACCCTAACCCTTCCCTGAAGCCTGACCCTCACCCGTCCCCTAATCCTAACCCGTACGCTAACACTAACCCGCGACCTCACACGCACGCTCCCCCTAAAGCGTTACCGTACCCTCACCTGGACCCTAAACCGTCCCCGTCCCCTAAACCTAACCCTACCCCGAACCCTAACCCTAACCATTCCCCGAAGCCTGACCCTCACCCGTCCCCTAATCCTAACCCGTACGCTAACACTAACCCGCGCCCTCACACGCACGCGCCCCCTAAAGCGTTGCCGTACCCTCACCTGGACCCTAAACCGTCCCCGTCCTCTAACCCTAACCCTAGCCCGAACCCTAACCCTAACCCTTCCCCGAAGCCTGAGCCTCACCCGTCCCCTAATCCTAACCCGTACGCTAACACTAACCGGCGCCCTCACACGCACGCTCCCCCTAAAGCGTTGACGTACCCTAACCTGGACCCTAAACCAACCCCGTCCCCTAACCCTAACCCTAGCCCGAACCCTAACCCTAACCCTTCCGCGAAGCCTGACCCTGACCCGTTTCCTAATCCTAACCCGTACGCTAACACTAACCCACGCCCTCACATGCACGCTCCCCCTAAAGCGTTGCCGTACCCTCACCTGGACCCTAAACCGTCCCCGTCCCCTAACCCTAACCCTAGCCCGAACCCTAACCCTAACCCTTCCCCGAAGCCTGACCCTCACCTGTCCCCTAATCCTAACCCGTACGCTAACACTAACCCGCGCCCTCAGACGCACGCTCACCCTAAAGCGTTGCCGTACCCTCACCTGGACCCTAAACCGTCCTCGTCCCCTAACCCTAACCCTAGCCCGAACCCTAATCCTAACCCTTCCCCGAAGCCTGACCCTCACCCGTCCCCTAATCCTAACCCGTACGCTAACACTAACCCGCGCCCTCACACGCACGCTCCCCCTAAAGCGTTGCCGTACCCTCACCTGGACCCTAAACCGTCCCCGTCCCCTAACCCTAACCCTAGCCCGACCCTAACCCTAACCCTTCCCCGAAGCCTGACCCTCACCCGTGCCCTAATCCTATCCCGTACTCTAACACTAACCCACGCCCTCACACGCACACTCCCCCTAAAGCGTTGCCGTACCCTCACCTGGACCCTAAACCGTCCCCGTCCCCTATCCCTAACCCTAGCCCGAACCGTAACCCTAACCCTTCCCCGAAGCCTGACCCTCACCCGTGCCCTAATCCTAACCCGTACGCTAACGCTAACCCGCGCCCTCACACGCACGTTTCCCCTAAAGCGTTGCCGTACCCTCACCTGGACCCTAAACCGTCCGCGTCCCCTAACCCTAACCCTAGCCCGAACCCTAACCCTAACCATTCCCCGAAGCCTGACCCTCACCCGTCCCCTAATCCTAACCCGTACGCTAACACTAACCCGCGCCCTCACACGCACACTCCCTCTAAAGCGTTGCAGTACCCTCACCTGGACCCTAAACCGTCCCCGTCCCCTAACCCTAACCCTAGCCCGAACCCTAACCCTAACCCTTCCCCGAAGCCTGACCCTCAACCGTGCCCTAATCCTAACCCGTACGCTAACACTAACCCACGCCCTCACACGCACGCCTCCCCTAAAGCGTTGCCGTACCCTCACCTGGACCCTAAACCGTCCCCGTCCCCTAACCCTAACCCTAGCCCGAACCCTAACCCTAACCCTTCCCCGAAGCCTGACCCTCACCCGTGCCCTAATTCTAACCCGTACGCTAACACTAACCCACGCCCTCACACACACGCTCCCCCTAAAGCGTTGCCGTACCCTCACCTGGACCTAAACCGTCCCCGTCCCCTAACCCTAACCCTAGCCCAAACCCTAACCCTAACCCTTCCCCGAAGCCTGACCCTCACCCGTGCCCTAATCCTAACCCGTACGCTAACACTAACCCACGCCCTCACACGCACGCCTCCCCTAAAGCGTTGCCGTACCCTCACCTGGACCCTAAACCGTCCCCGTCCCCTAACCCTAACCCTAGCCCGAACCCTAACCCTAACCCTTCCCCGAAGCCTGACCCTCACCCGTCCCACAATCCTATCCCGTACGCTAACACTAACCCGCGCCCTCACACGCACGCTCCCCCTAAGGCGTTGTCGTACCCTCACCTGGACCCTAAACCGTCCCCGTCCCCTAACCCTAACACTAGCCCGCACCCTAACCTTGAAACTTCCCCGAAGCATGACCCTCAACAGTGACCTAATCCTAACGCGTACGCTAATACTAACCCGCGCCCTCACACGCACGCTCCCCCTAAAGCGTTGCCGAACCCTCACCTGGACCCAAACCGTCCCCGTCCCCTATCCCTAACCCTAGCCCGAACCGTAACCCTGACCCTTCCCTGAAGCCTGACCCTCACCCGTCCCCTAATCGTAACCCGTACGCTAACACTAACCCGCGCCCTCACACGCACGCTCCCCCTAAAGCGTTGCCGTACCCTCACCTGGACCCTAAACCGTCCCCGGCCCCTAACCCTAACCCTAGCCCGAACCCTAACCCTGACCCTTCCCCGAAGCCTGACCAAACCCGTCCCCTAATCCTACCCCGTATGCTAACACTAACCCGCGCCCTCACACGCACGCTCCCCCTAAAGCGTTGCCGTACCCTCACCTGGACCCTAAGCCGTCCCCGTCCCCTAACCCTAACCCTAGCCCGAACCCTAGCCCTAACCCTTCCCCGAAGCCTGACCCTCACCCGTCCCCTAATCCTAACCCGTACGGTAACACTAACACGCGCCCTCACACGCACACTCCCCCTAAAGCGTTGCCGTACCCTCACCTGGACCCTAAACCGTCCCCGTCCCCTAACCCTAACCCTACCCCGAACCCTAACCCTAACCATTCCCCGAAGCCTGACCCTCACCCGTCCCCTAATCCTAACCCTTACGCTAACACTAACCCGCGCCCTCACACGCACGCGCCCCCTAAAGCGTTGCCGTACCCTCACCTGGACCCTAAACCGTCCCCGTCCTCTAACCCTAACCCTAGCCCGAACCCTAACCCTAACCCTTCCCCGAAGCCTGAGCCTCACCCGTCCCCTAATCCTAACCCGTACGCTAACACTAACCCACGCCCTCACACGCACGCTCCCCCTAAAGCGTTGACGTACCCTAACCTGGACCCTAAACCGTCCCCGTCCCCTAACCGTAACCCTAGCCCGAACCCTAACCCTAACCCTTCCGCGAAGCCTGACCCTCACCCGTGCCCTAATCCTAACCCGTACGCTAACACTAACCCGGCCCTCACACGCACGCTCCCCCTAAAGCGTTGCCGTACCCTCACCTGGACCCTAAACCGTCCCCGTCCCCTAACCCTAACCCTAGCCCGAACCCTAACCCTAACCCTTCCCCGAACCATGACCCTCACCCGTCCCCTAATCCTAACCCGTACGCTAACACTAACCCGCGCCCTCACACGGACGCTCCCCCTAAAGCATTGCCGTACCCTCACCTGGACCCTAAACCGTCCCTGGCCCCTAACCCTAACCCTAGCCCGAACCCTAACCCTGACCCTTCCCGGAAGCCTGACCCTCACCCGTCCCCTAATCCTAACCCGTACGCTAACACTAACCCGCGCCCTCACATGCACGCTCCCCCTAAAGCGTTGCCGTACCCTCACCTGGACCCTAAACCGTCCCCGTCCCCTAACCCTAACCCTAGCCCGAACCCTAACCCTAACCCTTCCCCGAAGCCTGACCCTCACCCGTGCCGTAATCCTAACCCGTACGCTAACACTAACCCGCGCCCTCACACGCACGCTCCCCCTAAAGCGTTGCCGTACCCTCACCTGGACCCTAAACCGTCCCCGTCCCCTAACCCTAACCCTAGCCCGAACCCTAACCCTGACCCTTCCCCGAAGCCTGACCCTCACCCGTCCCCTAATCCTAACCCGTACGCTAACACTAACCCGCGCCCTCACACGCACGCTCACCCTAAAGCGTTGCCGTACCCTCACCTGGACCCTAAACCGTCCCCGTCCCCTAACCCTAACCCTAGCCCGAACCCTAACCCTAACCCTTCCCCGAAGCCTGACCCTCACCCGTGCCGTAATCCTAACCCGTACGCTAACACTAACCAGCGCCCTCACACGCAGGCTCCCCCTAAAGCGTTGCCGTACCCTCACCTGGACGCTAAACCGTCCCCGTCCCCTAACCCTAACCCTAGCCCGAACCCTAACCCTAAACCTTCCCCGAAGCCTGACCCTCACCCGTCCCCTAATCCTAACCCGTACGTTAACACTAACCCGCGCCCTCACACGCACGCTCCCCCTAAAGCGTTGCCGTACCCTCACCTGGACCCTAAACCGTCCCCGTCCCCTAACCCTAACCCTAGCCCGAACCCTAACCCTGACCCTTCCCCGAAGCCTGACCCTCAACCGTGACTTAATCCTAACGCGTACGCTAACACTAACCCGCGCCCTCACACGCACGCTCCCCCTAAAGCGTTGCCGTACCCTCACCTGGACCCTAAACCGTCCCCGTCCCCTAACCCTAACCCTAGCCCGAACCCTAACCCTGACCCTTCCCCGAAGCCTGACCCTCACCCGTCCCCTAATCCTAACCCGTACGCTAACACTAACCCGCGCCCTCACACGCACGCTCCCCCTAAAGCGTTGCCGTACCCTCACCTGGACCCTAAACCGTCCCCGTCCCCTAACCCTAACCCTAGCCCGAACCCTAACCCTAAGCCTTCCCCGAAGCCTGACCCTCATCCGTGCCGTAATCCTAACCCGTACGCTAACACTAACCCGCGCCCTGACACGCACGATCCCCCTAAAGCGTTGCCGTACCCTCACCTGGACCCTAAACCGTCCCCGTCCCCTAACCCTAACCCTAGCCCGAACCCTAACCCTAACCCTTCCCCGAAGCCTGACCCTCACCCGTCCCCTAATCCTAACCCGTACGCTAACACTAACCCGCGCCCTCACACGCACGCTCCCCCTAAAGCGTTGCCGTACCCTCACCTGGACCCTAAACCGTCCACGGCCCCTAACCCTAACCCTAGCCCGAACCCTAACCCTAACCCTTCCCCGAAGCCTTACCCTCACCCGTCCCCTAATCCTAACCCGTACGCTAACACTAACCCGCGCCCTGACACGCACGCTCACCATAAAGCGTTGCCGTACCCTCACCTGGACCCTAAACCGTCCCCGTCCCCTAACCCTAACCCTAGCCCGAACCGTAACCCTAACCCTTCCCCGAAGCCTGACCCTCACCCGTGCCCTAATCCTAAGTCGTACGCTAACACTAACCCGCACCCTCACACGCACGCTCCCCCTAAAGCGTTGCCGTACCCTCACCTGGACCCTAAACCGTCCCCGTCCCCTAAGCCTAACCCTAGCCCGAACCCTAACCCTAACCCTTCCCCGAAGCCTGACCCTCACCCGTCCCCTAATCCTAACCCGTACGCTAACACTAACCCGCGCCCTCACACGCACGCTCCACCTAAAGCGTTGCCGTACCCTCACCTGGACCCTAAACCGTCCCCGTCCCCTAACCCTAACCCTAGTCCGAACCCTAACCCTAACCCTTCCCCGAAGCCTGACCCTCACCCGTCCCCTAATCCTAACCCGTACGCTAACACTAACCCGCGCCCTCACACGCACGCTCCCCCTAAACCGTTGCCATACCCTCACCTGGACCCTAAACCGTCCCCGTCCCCTAACCCTAAACCTAGCCCGAACCCTAACCCTAACCCTACCCTGAAGGCTGACCCTCACCCGTCCCCTAATCCTAACCCGTACGCTAACACTAACCAGCGCCCTCACACGCACGCTCCCCCTAAAGCGTTGCCGTCCCCTCACCTGGACCCTAAAGCGTCCCCGTCCCCTAACCCTAACCCTAGCCCGAACCCTAACCCTAAACCTTCCCCGAAGCCTGACCCTCACCCGTCCCCTAATCCTAACCCGTACGCTAACACTAACCCGCGCCCTCACACGCACGCTCCCCCTAAAGCGTTGCCGTACCCTCACCTGGACCCTAAACCGTCCCCGTCCCCTAACCCTAACCCTAGCCCGAACCCTAACCCTGACCCTTCCCCGAAGCCTGACCCTCACCCGTCCCCTAATCCTAACCCGTACGCTAACGCTAACCCGGGCCCTCACACGCACGCTCCCCCTAAAGCGTTGCCGTACCCTCACCTGGACCCTAAACCGTCCCCGTCCCCTAACCCTAACCCTAGCCCGAACCCTAACCCTAGCCCTTCCCCGAAGCCAGACCCTCACCCGTCCACTAATCCTAACCCGTACGCTACCGCTAACCCGCGCTCTCATACGCACGCTCCCCCTAAAGCGTTGTCGTACCCTCACCTGGACCCTAAACCGTCCCCGTCCCTAACCCTAACTCTAGCCCGAACCGTAACCCTAACCCTTCCCCGAAGCCTGACCCTCACCCGTCCCCTAATCCTAACCCGTACGCTAACACTAACCCGCGCCCTCACACGCACGCTCCCCCTAAAGCGTTGTCGTACCCTCACCTGGACCCTAAACCGTCCCCGTCCCCTAACCCTAACCCAAGCCCGAACCCTAACCCTACCCCTTCCCCGAAGCCTGACCCTCACCCGTCCCCTAATCCTAACCCATACGCTAACACTAACCCGCGCCCTCACACGCACGCTCCCCCTAAAGCGTTGCCGTACTCTCACCTGGACCCTGAACCGTCCCCGTCCCCTAACCCTATCCCTAGCCCGAACCCTAACCCTAACCCTTCCCCGAAGCCTGACCCTCACCCGTCCCCTAATCCTAACCCGTACGCTAACACTAACCCGCGCCCTCACACGCACGCTCCCCCTAAAGCGTTGCCGTACCCTCACCTGGACCCTAAACCGTCCCCGTCCCCTAACCCTAACCCTAGCCCGAAAACTAAGCCTAACCCTTCCCCGAAGCCTGACCCTCACCCGTCCCCTAATCCTAACCCGTACGCTAACACTAACCCACGCCCTCACACGCACGCTCCCCCTAAAGCGTTGCCGTACCCTCACCTGGACCCTAAACCGTCCCCGTCCCCTAACCCTAACCCTAGCCCGAACCCTAATCCTAACCCTTCCCCGAAGCCTGACCCTCACCCGTCCCCTAATCCTAACCCGTACGCTAACACTAACCCGCGCCCTGACACGCACACTCCCCCTAAAGCGTTGCAGTACCCTCACCTGGACCCTAAACCGTCCCCGTCCCCTAACCCTAACCCTAGCCCGAACCCTAACCCTAACCCTTCCCCGAAGCCTGACCCTCACCCGTGCCCTCATTCTAACACGTACGCTAACACTAACCCCTGCCCTCACACGCACGCTCCCCCTAAAGCGTTGCCGTACCCTCACCTGGACCTAAACCGTCCCCGTCCCCTAACCCTAACCCTAGCCCGAACCCTAACCCTAACCCTTCCCCGAAGCCTGACCCTCACCCGTGCCCTAATCCTAACCCGTACGCTAACACTAACCCACGCCCTCACACGCACGCCTCCCCTAAAGCGTTGCCGTACCCTCACCTGGACCCTAAACCGTCCCCGTCCCCTAACCCTAACCCTAGCCCGAACCCTAACCCTAACCCTTCCCCGAAGCCTGACCCTCAACCATGACCTAATCCTAACCCGTACGCTAACACTAACCCGTGCCCTCACACGCACGCTCCCCCTAAAGCGTTGCCGTACCCTCACCTGGACCCTAAACCGTCCCCGTCCCCTAACCCTAACCCTAGCCCGAACCCTAACCCTAACCCTTCCCCGAAGCCTGACCCTCACCCGTCACCTAATCCTAACCCGTATGCTAACACTAACCCGCGCCCTCACACGCACGCTCCCCCTAAAGCGTTGCCGTACCCTCACCTGGAACCTAAAAAGTCCCCGTCCCCTAACCCTATCCCTAGCTCGAACCCTAACCCTATCCCTTCCCCGAAGCCTGACCCTCACCCGTCCCCTAATCCTAACCCGTACGCTAACACTAACCCGCGCCCTCAAACGCACGCTCCCCCTAAAGCGTTGCCGTACCCTCACCTGGACCCTGAACCGTCCCCGTCCCCTAATCCTAACCCTAGCCCGAACCCTAACCCTAACCCTTCCCCGAAGCCTGACCCTCACCCGTCCCATAATCCTAACACGTACGCTAACACTAACCCGCGCCCTCACACGCACGCTCCCCCTAAAGCGTTGCCGTACCCTCACCTGGACCCTAAACCGTCCCCGTCCCGTAACCCTAACCCTAGACCGAACCCTAACCCTAACCCTTCCCCGAAGCCTGACCCTCACCGGTCCCATAATCCTAACCCATCCGCTATCACTAACCCGCGCCCTCACACGCACGCTCCCCCTAAGGCGTTGCCGTACCCTCACCTGGACCCTAAACCGTCCCCGTCCCCTAACCCTAACACTAGCCCGCATCCTAACCTTGAAACTTCCCCGAAGCCTGACCCTCAACCGTGACCTAATCCTAACGCGTACGCTAATACTAACCCGCGCCCTCACACGCACGCTCTCCCTAAAGCGTTGCCGAACCCTCACCTGGACCCTAAACCGTCCCCGTCCCCTATCCCTAACCCTAGCCCGAACCGTAACCCTGACCCTTCCCTGAAGCCTAACCCTCACCCGTCCCCTAATCGTAACCCATACGCTAACACTAACCCGCGCCCTCACACGCACGCTCCCCCTAAAGCGTTGCCGTACCCTCACCTGGACCCTAAACCGTCCCTGGCCCCTAACCCTAACCCTAACCCGAACCCTACCCCTGACCCTTCCCCGAAGCCTGACCAAACCCGTCCCCTAATCCTAACCCGTACGCTAACACTAACCCACGCCCTCACACACAAGCTCCCCCTAAAGCGTTGCCGTACCCTCACCTGGACCCTAAACCGTCCCCGTCCCCTAACCCTAACCCTAGCCCGAACCCTAACCCTAACCCTTCCCCGAAGCCTGACCCTCACCCGTCCCCTAATCCTAACCCGTACGCTAACACTAACCCGCGCCCTCACACGCACGCTCCCCCTAAAGCGTTGCCGTACCCTCACCTGGACCCTAAACCGTCCCCGTCCCCTAACCCTAACCCTAGCCCGAAAACTAAGCCTAACCCTTCCCCGAAGCCTGACCCTCAACCGTCCCCTAATCCTAACCTGTACGCTAACGCTAACCCGCGCCCTCACACGCACGCTCCCCCTAAAGCGTTGCCGTACCCTCACCTGGACCCTGAACCGTCCCCGTCCCCTAACCCTAACCCTAGCCCGAACCCTAACCCTAACCCTTCCCCGAAGCCTGACCCTCACCCGTCCCATAATCCTAACCCATCCGCTAACACTAACCCGCGCCCTCACACGCACGCTCCCCCTAAGGCGTTGCCGTACCCTCACCTGGACCCTAAACCGTCCCCGTCCCCTAACCCTAACACTAGCCCGCACCCTAACCTTGAAACTTCCCCGAAGCCTGACCCTCAACCGTGACCTAATCCTAACGCGTACGCTAATACTAACCCGCGCCCTCACACGCACGCTCCCCCTAAAGCGTTGCCGAACCCTCACCTGGACCCTAAACCGTCCCCGTCCCCTATCCCTAACCCTAGCCCGAACCGTAACCCTGACCCTTCCCTGAAGCCTGACCCTCACCCGTCCCCTAATCGTAACCCATACGCTAACACTAACCCACGCCCTCACACGCACGCTCCCCCTAAAGCGTTGCCGTACCCTCACCTGGACCCTAAACCGTCCCCGGCCCCTAACCCTAACCCTAGCCCGAACCCTAACCCTGACCCTTCCCCGAAGCCTGACCAAACCCGTCCCCTAAATCTAACCCGTACGCTAACACTAACCCGCGCCCTCACATGCACGCTCCCCCTAAAGCGTTGCCGAACCCTCACCTGGACCCTAAACCGTCCCCGTCCCCTAACCCTAACCCTAGCCCGAACCCTAACCCTGACCCTTCCCCGAAGCCTGAACCTTACCCGTCCCATAATCCTAACCCGTACGCTAACACTAACCCGCGCCCTCACACGCATGCTCCCCCTGAAGCGTTGCCATACCCTCACCTGGACCCTGAACCGTCCCCGTCCCCTAACCCTAACCCTAGCCCGAACCCTAAACCTAACCCTTCCCCGAAGCCTGACCCTCACCCATCCCCTAATCCTAACACGTACGCTAACACTAACCCGCGCCCTAACACGCATGCTCACCCTAAAGCGTTGCCGTACCCTCACCAGGACCCTGAACCGTCCCCGTCCCCTAACCCTAACCCTAGCCCGAACCCTAAACCTAACCCTTCCCTGAAGCCTGACCCTCACCCGTCCCCTAATCCTAACCCGTACGCTAACACTAACCCGCGACCTCACACGCACGCTCCCCCTAAATCGTTGCCGTACCCTCACCTGGATCCTAAACCGTCCCCGTACCCTAACCCTAACCCTAGCCCGAACCCTAAACCTGAACCTTCCCCGAAGCCTGACCCTCACCCGTCCCCTGATCCTAACCCGTACGCTAACACTAACCCGCACCCTCACACGCACGCTCCCCCTAAAGCGTTGCCGTACCCTCACCTGGACCCTAAGCCGTCCCCGTCCCCTAACCCTAACCCTAGCCCGAACCCTAGCCCTAACCCTTCCCCGAAGCCTGACCCTCACCCGTCCCCTAATCCTAACCCGTACGGTAACACTAACCCGCGCCCTAACACGCACGCTCCCCCTAAAGCGTTGCCGTACCCTCACCTGGACCCTAAACCGTCCCCGTCCCCTAACCCTAACCCTACCCCGAACCCTAACCCTAACCATTCCCCGAAGCCTGACCCTCACCCGTCCCCTAATCCTAACCCGTACGCTAACACTAACCCGCGCCCTCACACGCACGCGCCCCCTAAAGCGTTGCCGTACCCTCACCTGGACCCTAAACCGTCCCCGTCCTCTAACCCTAACCGCAGCCCGAACCATAACCCTAACCCTTCCCCGAAGCCTGACCCTCACCCGTCCCCTAATCCTAACCCGTACGCTAACACTAACCCGCGCCCTCACACGCACGCTCCCCCTAAAGCGTTGACGTACCCTAACCTGGACCCTAAACCGTCCCCGTCCCCTAACCCTAACCCTAGCGCGAACCCTAACCCTAACACTTCCGCGAAGCCTGACGCTCACCCGTCTCCTAATCCTAACGCGTACGCTAACACTAACCCGCGCCCTCACACGCACGCTCACCCTAAAGCGTTGCCGTACCCTCACCTGGACCCTAAACCGTCCCCGTCCCCTAACCCTAACCCTAGCCCGAACCCTAACCCTAACCCTTCCCCGAAGCCTGACCCTCACCCGTCCCCTAATCCTAAACCGTACGCTAACACTAACCCGCGCCCTCACACGCACGCTCCCCGTAAAGCGTTGACGTACCCTCACCTGGACCCTAAACCGTCCCCGTCCCCTAACCCTAACCCTAGCCCGAACCCTAACCCTAACACTTCCCCGAAGCCTGACCCTCACCCGTCCCCTAATCCTAATAAGTACGCTAACACTAAGCCGCGCCCTGACACGCACGCTCCCCCTAAAGCGTTGCCGTACCCTCACCTGGACCCTAAACCGTCCCCGGCCCCTAACCCTAACCCTAAAACGAACCCTAACCCTAACCCTTCCCTGAAGCCTGACCCTCACCCGTCCCCTAATCCTAACCCGTACGCTAACACTAACCCGCGCCCTCACACGCACGATCCCCCTAAAGTGTTGCCGTACCCTCACCTGGACCCTAAACCGTCCCCGTCACCTAACCCTAACCCTAGCTCGAACCCTAACCCTAACCCTTCCCCGAAGCCTGACCCTCACCCGTGCGCTAATCCTAACCCGTACGCTAACACTAACCCGGCCCTCACACGCACGCTCCCCCTAAAGCGTTGCCGTACCCTCACCTGGACCCTAAACCGTCCCCGTCCCCTAACCCTAACCCTAGCCCGAACCCTAACCCTAACCCTTCCCCGAACCATGACCCTCACCCGTCCCCTAATCCTAACCCGTACGCTAACACTAACCCGCGCCCTCACACGGACGCTCCCCCTAAAGCGTTGCCGTACCCTCACCTGGACCCTAAACCGTCCCTGGCCCCTAACCCTAACCCTAGCCCGAACCCTAACCCTGACCCTTCCCCGAAGCCTGACCCTCACCCGTCCCCTAATCCTAACCCGTACGCTAACACTAACCCGCGCCCTCACATGCACGCTCCCCCTAAAGCGTTGCCGTATCCTCACCTGGACCCTAAACAGTCCCCGTCCCCTAACCCTAACCCTAGCCCGAACCCTAACCCTAACCCTTCCCCGAAGCCTGACCCTCACCTGTCCCCTAATCCTAACACATACGCTAACACTAACCCGCGCCCTCACACGCACGCTCCCCCTAAAGCGTTGCCGTACCCTCACCTGGACCCTAAACCGTCCCCGTCCCCTAACCCTAACCCTAGCCCGAACCCTAACCCTAACCCTTCCCCGAAGCCTGACCCTCACCCGTCCCCTAATCCTAACCCGTACGCTAACACTAACCCGCGCCCTCACACGCACGCTCCCCCTAAAGCGTTGCCGTACCCTCACCTGGACCCGAAACCGTCCCCGTCCCCTAACCCTAACCCTAGCCCGAACCCTAAACCTGACCCTTCCCCGAAGCCAGACCCTCAACCGTGACCTAACCCTAACGCGTACGCTAACACTAACCCGCGCCCTCACACGCACGCTCCCCCTAAAGCGTTGCCGTACCCTCACCTGGACCCTAAACCGTCCCCGTCCCCTAACCCTAACCCTAGCCCGAACCCTAACCCTGACCCTTCCCCGAAGCCTGACCCTCACGCGTCCCCTAATCCTAACCCGTACGCTAACACTAACCCGCGCCCTCACACGCACGCTCCCCCTAAAGCGTTGCCGTACCCTCACCTGGACCCTAAACCTTCCCCGTCCCCTAACCCTAACCCTAGCACGAACCCTAACCCTAACCCTTCCCCGAAGCCTGACCCTCACCCGTCCCCTAATCCTAACCCGTACGCTAACACTAACCCGAGCCCTCACACGCACACTCCCGCTAAAGCGTTGCCGTACCCTCACCTGGACCCTAAACCGTCCCCGTCCCCTAACCCTAACCCTAGCCCGAACCCTAACCCTGACCCTTCCCCGAAGCCTGACCCTCACCCGTCCCCTAATCCTAACCCGTACGCTAACACTAACCCGCGCCCTCACACGCACGCTCACCCTAATTCGTTGCCGTACCCTCACCTGGACCCTAAACCGTCCCCGTCCCCTAACCCTAACCCTAGCCCGAACGCTAACCCTAACCCTTCCCCGAAGCCTGACCCTCACTCGTGTCCTAATCCTAACCCGTACGCTAACACTAACCCGCGCCCTCACACGCACGCTCCCCCTAAAGCGTTGCCGTCCCCTCACCTGGACCCTAAACCGTCCCCGTCCCCTAACCCTAACCCTAGCCCGAACCCTAACCCTGACCCTTCCCCGAAGCCTGACCCTCAACCGTGACCTAATCCTAACGCGTACGCTAACACTAACCCGCGCCCTCACACGCACGCTCCCCCTAAAGCGTTGCCGTACCCTCACCTGGACCCTAAACCGTCCCCGTCCCCTAACCCTAACCCTAGCCCGAACTCTAACCCTGACCCTTCCCCGAAGCCTGACCCTCACCCGTCCCCTAATCCTAACCCGTACGCTAACACTAACCCGCGCCCTCACACGCACGCTCACCCTAAAGCGTTGCCGTACCCTCACCTGGACCCTAAACCGTCCCCGTCCCCTAACCCTAACCCTAGCCCAAACCCTAACCCTAACCCTTCCCCGAAGCCTGACCCTCACCCGTGCCGTAATCCTAACCCGTACGCTAACACTAACCCGCGCCCTCACACGCACGCTCCCCCTAAAGCGTTGCTGTACCCTCACCTGGACCCTAAACCGTCCCCGTCCCCTAACCCTAACCCTAGCCCGAACCCTAACCCTAACCCTTCCCCGAAGCCTGACCCTCACCCGTCCCCTAATCCTAAACCGTACGCTAACACTAACCCGCGCCCTCACACGCACGCTCCCCGTAAAGCGTTGACGTACCCTCACCTGGACCCTAAACCGTCCCCGTCCCCTAACCCTAACCCTAGCCCGAACCCTAACCCTAACACTTCCCCGAAGCCTGACCCTCACCCGTCCCCTAATCCTAATAAGTACGCTAACACTAAGCCGCGCCCTCACACGCACGCTCCCCCTAAAGCGTTGCCGTACCCTCACCTGGACCCTAAACCGTCCCCGGCCCCTAACCCTAACCCTAGAACGAACACTAACCCTAACCCTTCCCTGAAGCCTGACCCTCACCCGTCCCCTAATCCTAACCCGTACGCTAACACTAACCCGCGCCCTCACACGTACGCTCCCCCTAAAGTGTTGCCGTACCCTCACCTGGACCCTAAACCGTCCCCGTCACCTAACCCTAACCCTAGCTCGAACCCTAACCCTAACCCTTCCCCGAAGCCTGACCCTCACCCGTGCCCTAATCCTAACCCGTACGCTAACACTAACCCGGCCCTCACACGCACGCTCCCCCTAAAGTGTTGCCGTACCCTCACCTGGACCCTAAACCGTCCCCGTCACCTAACCCTAACCCTAGCTCGAACCCTAACCCTAACCCTTCCCCGAAGCCTGACCCTCACCCGTCCCCTAATCCTAACCCGTACGCTAACACTAACCCGCGCCCTCACACGCACGCTCCCCGTAAAGCGTTGACGTACCCTCACCTGGACCCTAAACCGTCCCCGTCCCCTAACCCTAACCCTAGCCCGAACCCTAACCCTAACACTTCCCCGAAGCCTGACCCTCACCCGTCCCCTAATCCTAATAAGTACGCTAACACTAAGCCGCGCCCTCACACGCACGCTCCCCCTAAAGCGTTGCCGTACCCTCACCTGGAACCTAAACCGTCCCCGTCCCCTAACCCTAACCCTAGCCCGAACCCTAACCCTAACCCTTCCCCGAACCATGACCCTCACCCGTCCCCTAATCCTAACCCGTACGCTAACACTAACCCGCGCTCTCACACGGACGCTCCCCCTAAAGCGTTGCCGTACCCTCACCTGGACCGTAAACCGTCCCTGGCCCCTAACCCTAACCCTAGCCCGAACCCTAACCCTGACCCTTCCCCGAAGCCTGACCCTCACCCGTCCCCTAATCCTAACCCGTACGCTAACACTAACCCGCGCCCTCACATGCACGCTCCCCCTAAAGCGTTGCCGTACCCTCACCTGGACCCTAAACAGTTCCCGTCCCCTAACCCTAACCCTAGCCCGAACCCTAACCCTAACACATCCCCGAAGCCTGACCCTCACCCGTGCCCTAATCCTAACCCGTACGCTAAACTAACCCGCGCCCTCACACGCACGCTCCCCCTAAAGCGTTGCCGTACCCTCACCTGGACCCTAAACCGTCCCCGTCCCCTAACCCTAACCCTAGCCCGAACCCTAACCCTAACCCTTCCCTGAAGCATGACCCTCACCCGTCCCCTAATCCTAACCCGTACGCTAACACTAACCCGCGCCCTCACACGCACGCTCACCCTAAAGCGTTGCCGTACCCTCACCTGGACCCTAAACCGTCCCCGTCCCCTAACCCTAACCCTAGCCCGAACCCTAAACCTGACCCTTCCCCGAAGCCTGACCCTCAACCGTGACCTAACCCTAACGCGTACGCTAACACTAACCCGCGCCCTCACACGCACGCTCCCCCTAAAGCGTTGCCATACCCTCACCTGGACCCTAAACCGTCCCCGTCCCCTAACCCTAACCCTAGCCCGAACCCTAACCCTGACCCTTCCCCGAAGCCTGACCCTCACGCGTCCCCTAATCCTAACCCGTACAGTAACACTAACCCGCGCCCTCACACGCACGCTCCCCCTAAAGCGTTGCCATACCCTCACCTGTACCCTAAACCGTCCCCGTCCCCTAACCCTAACCCTAGCCCGAACCCTAACCCTAACCCTTCCCCGAAGCCTCACCCTCACCCGTCCCCTAATCCTAACCCGTACGCTAACACTAACCCGCGCCCTCACACGCACGCTCCCCCTAAAGCGTTGCCGTACCCTCACCTGGACCCTAAACCGTCCCCGTACCCCAACCCTAACCCTAGACCGAACCCTAACCCTGACCCTTCCCCGAAGCCTGACCCTCACCCGTCCCCTAATCCTAACCCGTACGCTAACACTAACCCGCGCCCTCACACGCACGCTCACCCTAATTCTTTGCCGTACCCTCACCTGGACCCTAAACCGTCCCCGTCCCCTAACCCTAACCCTAGCCCGAACGCTAACCCTAACCCTTCCCCGAAGCCTGACCCTCACTCGTGCCCTAATCCTAACCCGTACGCTAACACTAACCCGCGCCCTCACACGCACGCTCCCCCTAAAGCGTTGCCGTCCCCTCACCTGGAACCTAAACCGTCCCCGTCCCCTAACCCTAACCCTAGCCCGAACCCTAACCCTAAACCTTCCCCGAATCCTGACCCTCACCCGTCCCCTAATCCTAACCCGTACGCTAACACTAACCCACGCCCTAACGCGCACGCTCCCCGTAAAGCGTTGCCGTACCCTCACCTGGACCCTAAACCGTCCCCGTCCCCTAACCCTAACCCTAGCCCGAACCCTAACCCTGACCCTTCCCCGAAGCCTGACCCTCAACCGTGACCTAATCCTAACGCGTACGCTAACACTAACCCGCGCCCTCACACGCACGCTCCCCCTAAAGCGTTGCCGTACCCTCACCTGGACCCTGAACCGTCCCCGTCCCCTAACCCTAACCCTAGCCCGAACGCTAACCCTAACCCTTCAACGAAGCCTGACCCTCACTCGTGCCCTAACCCTAACCCGTACGCTAACACTAACCCGCGCCCTCACACGCACGCTCCCCCTAAAGCGTTGCCGTCCCCTCACCTGGACCCTAAACCGTCCCCGTCCCCTAACCCTAACCCTAGCCCGAACCCTAAACCTAACCCTTCCCCGAAGCCTGACCCTCACCCGTGCCGTAATCCTAACCCGTACGCTAACACTAACCCGCGCCCTCACACGCACGCTCCCCCTAAAGCGTTGCTGTACCCTCACCTGGACCCTAAACCGTCCCCGTCCCCTAACCCTAACCCTAGCCCGAACCCTAACCCTAACCCTTCCCCGAAGCCTGACCCTCACCCGTGCCGTAATCCTAACCCGTACGCTAACACTAACCAGCGCCCTCACACGCACGCTCCCCCTAAAGCGTTGCCGTACCCTCACCTGGACGCTAAACCGTCCCCGTCCCCTAACCCTAACCCTAGCCCGAACCCTAACCCTAACCCTTCCCCGAATCCTGACCCTCACCCGTCCCCTAATCCTAGCCCGTACGTTAACACTAACCCGCGCCCTCACACGCACGCTCCCCCTAAAGCGTTGCCGTACCCTCACCTGGACCCTAAACCGTCCCCGTCCCCTAACCCTAACCCTAGCCCGAACCCTAACCCTGACCCTTCCCCGAAGCCTGACCCTCAACCGTGACTTAATCCTAACGCGTACGCTAACACTAACCCGCGCCCTCACACGCACGCTCCCCGTAAAGCGTTGCCGTACCCTCACCTGGACCCTAAACCGTCCCCGTCCCCTAACCCTAACCCTAGCCCGAACCCTAACCCTGACCCTTCCCCGAAGCCTGACCCTCACCCGTCCCCTAATCCTAACCCATACGCTAACACTAACCCGCGCCCTCACACGCACGCTCCCCCTAAAGCGTTGCCGTACCCTCACCTGGACCCTAAACCGTCCCCGTCCCCTAACCCTAACCCTAGCCCGAACCCTAACCCTAACCCTTCCCCGAAACCTGACCCTCACCCGTGCCGTAATCCTAACCCGTACACTAACACTAACCCGCGCCCTCACACGCACGCTCCCCCTAAAGCGTTGCCGTACCCTCACCTGGACCCTAAACCGTCCCCGTCCCCTAATCCTAACCCTAGCCCGAACCCTAACCCTGACCCTTCCCCGAAGCCTGACTCTCAACCGTGACCTAATCCTAACGCGTACGCTAACACTAACCTGCGCCCTCACACGCACGCTCCCCCTAAAGCGTTGCCGTACCCTCACCTGGACCCTAAACCGTCCCCAGCCCCTAACCCTAACCCTAGCCCGAACCCTAACCCTAACCCTTCCCCGAAGCCTTACCCTCACCCGTCCCCTAATCCTAACCCGTACGCTAACACTAACGCGCGCCCTCACACGCCCGCTCACCCTAAAGCGTTGCCGTACCCTCACCTGGACCCTAAACCGTCCCCGTCCCCTAACCCTAACCCTAGCCCGAACCCTAACCCTAACACTTCCCCGAAGCCTGACCCTCACCCGTGCCCTAATCCTAACCCGTACGCTAACACTAACCCGCGCCCTCACACGCACGGTCCCCCTAAAGCGTTGCCGTACCCTCACCTGGACCCTAAACCGTCCCCGTCCCCTAACCCTAACCCTAGCCCGAACCCTAACCCTAACCCTTCCCCGAAGCCTGACCCTCACCCGTCCCCTAATCCTAACCCGTACGCTAACACTAACCCGCGCCCTCACACGCACGCTCCCCCTAAAGCGTTGCCGTACCCTCACCTGGACCCTAAACCGTCCCCGTCCCCTAACCCTAACCCTAGCCCGAACCCTAAACCTGACCCTTCCCCGAAGCCTGACCCTCAACCGTGACCTAACCCTAACGCGTACGCTAACACTAACCCGCGCCCTCACACGCACGCTCCCCCTAAAGCGTTGCCGTACCCTCACCTGGACCCTAAACCGTCCCCGTCCCCTAACCCTAACCCTAGCCCGAACTCTAACCCTGACCCTTCCCCGAAGCCTGACCCTCACCCGTCCCCTAATCCTAACCCGTACGCTAACACTAACCCGCGCCCTCACACGCACGCTCACCCTAAAGCGTTGCCGTACCCTCACCTGGACCCTAAACCGTCCCCGTCCCCTAACCCTAACCCTAGCCCAAACCCTAACCCTAACCCTTCCCCGAAGCCTGACCCTCACCCGTGCCGTAATCCTAACCCGTACGCTAACACTAACCCGCGCCCTCACACGCACGCTCCCCCTAAAGCGTTGCTGTACCCTCACCTGGACCCTAAACCGTCCCCGTCCCCTAACCCTAACCCTAGCCCGAACCCTAACCCTAACCCTTCCCCGAAGCCTGACCCTCACCCGTCCCCTAATCCTAAACCGTACGCTAACACTAACCCGCGCCCTCACACGCACGCTCCCCGTAAAGCGTTGACGTACCCTCACCTGGACCCTAAACCGTCCCCGTCCCCTAACCCTAACCCTAGCCCGAACCCTAACCCTAACACTTCCCCGAAGCCTGACCCTCACCCGTCCCCTAATCCTAATAAGTACGCTAACACTAAGCCGCGCCCTCACACGCACGCTCCCCCTAAAGCGTTGCCGTACCCTCACCTGGACCCTAAACCGTCCCCGGCCCCTAACCCTAACCCTAGAACGAACACTAACCCTAACCCTTCCCTGAAGCCTGACCCTCACCCGTCCCCTAATCCTAACCCGTACGCTAACACTAACCCGCGCCCTCACACGTACGCTCCCCCTAAAGTGTTGCCGTACCCTCACCTGGACCCTAAACCGTCCCCGTCACCTAACCCTAACCCTAGCTCGAACCCTAACCCTAACCCTTCCCCGAAGCCTGACCCTCACCCGTGCCCTAATCCTAACCCGTACGCTAACACTAACCCGGCCCTCACACGCACGCTCCCCCTAAAGTGTTGCCGTACCCTCACCTGGACCCTAAACCGTCCCCGTCACCTAACCCTAACCCTAGCTCGAACCCTAACCCTAACCCTTCCCCGAAGCCTGACCCTCACCCGTCCCCTAATCCTAACCCGTACGCTAACACTAACCCGCGCCCTCACACGCACGCTCCCCGTAAAGCGTTGACGTACCCTCACCTGGACCCTAAACCGTCCCCGTCCCCTAACCCTAACCCTAGCCCGAACCCTAACCCTAACACTTCCCCGAAGCCTGACCCTCACCCGTCCCCTAATCCTAATAAGTACGCTAACACTAAGCCGCGCCCTCACACGCACGCTCCCCCTAAAGCGTTGCCGTACCCTCACCTGGAACCTAAACCGTCCCCGTCCCCTAACCCTAACCCTAGCCCGAACCCTAACCCTAACCCTTCCCCGAACCATGACCCTCACCCGTCCCCTAATCCTAACCCGTACGCTAACACTAACCCGCGCTCTCACACGGACGCTCCCCCTAAAGCGTTGCCGTACCCTCACCTGGACCGTAAACCGTCCCTGGCCCCTAACCCTAACCCTAGCCCGAACCCTAACCCTGACCCTTCCCCGAAGCCTGACCCTCACCCGTCCCCTAATCCTAACCCGTACGCTAACACTAACCCGCGCCCTCACATGCACGCTCCCCCTAAAGCGTTGCCGTACCCTCACCTGGACCCTAAACAGTTCCCGTCCCCTAACCCTAACCCTAGCCGGAACCCTAACCCTAACACATCCCCGAAGCCTGACCCTCACCCGTGCCCTAATCCTAACCCGTACGCTAAACTAACCCGCGCCCTCACACGCACGCTCCCCCTAAAGCGTTGCCGTACCCTCACCTGGACCCTAAACCGTCCCCGTCCCCTAACCCTAACCCTAGCCCGAACCCTAACCCTAACCCTTCCCTGAAGCCTGACCCTCACCCGTCCCCTAATCCTAACCCGTACGCTAACACTAACCCGCGCCCTCACACGCACGCTCACCCTAAAGCGTTGCCGTACCCTCACCTGGACCCTAAACCGTCCCCGTCCCCTAACCCTAACCCTAGCCCGAACCCTAAACCTGACCCTTCCCCGAAGCCTGACCCTCAACCGTGACCTAACCCTAACGCGTACGCTAACACTAACCCGCGCCCTCACACGCACGCTCCCCCTAAAGCGTTGCCATACCCTCACCTGGACCCTAAACCGTCCCCGTCCCCTAACCCTAACCCTAGCCCGAACCCTAACCCTGACCCTTCCCCGAAGCCTGACCCTCACGCGTCCCCTAATCCTAACCCGTACAGTAACACTAACCCGCGCCCTCACACGCACGCTCCCCCTAAAGCGTTGCCATACCCTCACCTGTACCCTAAACCGTCCCCGTCCCCTAACCCTAACCCTAGCCCGAACCCTAACCCTAACCCTTCCCCGAAGCCTCACCCTCACCCGTCCCCTAATCCTAACCCGTACGCTAACACTAACCCGCGCCCTCACACGCACGCTCCCCCTAAAGCGTTGCCGTACCCTCACCTGGACCCTAAACCGTCCCCGTACCCTAACCCTAACCCTAGACCGAACCCTAACCCTGACCCTTCCCCGAAGCCTGACCCTCACCCGTCCCCTAATCCTAACCCGTACGCTAACACTAACCCGCGCCCTCACACGCACGCTCACCCTAATTCTTTGCCGTACCCTCACCTGGACCCTAAACCGTCCCCGTCCCCTAACCCTAACCCTAGCCCGAACGCTAACCCTAACCCTTCCCCGAAGCCTGACCCTCACTCGTGCCCTAATCCTAACCCGTACGCTAACACTAACCCGCGCCCTCACACGCACGCTCCCCCTAAAGCGTTGCCGTCCCCTCACCTGGAACCTAAACCGTCCCCGTCCCCTAACCCTAACCCTAGCCCGAACCCTAACCCTAAACCTTCCCCGAATCCTGACCCTCACCCGTCCCCTAATCCTAACCCGTACGCTAACACTAACCCACGCCCTAACGCGCACGCTCCCCGTAAAGCGTTGCCGTACCCTCACCTGGACCCTAAACCGTCCCCGTCCCCTAACCCTAACCCTAGCCCGAACCCTAACCCTGACCCTTCCCCGAAGCCTGACCCTCAACCGTGACCTAATCCTAACGCGTACGCTAACACTAACCCGCGCCCTCACACGCACGCTCCCCCTAAAGCGTTGCCGTACCCTCACCTGGACCCTGAACCGTCCCCGTCCCCTAACCCTAACCCTAGCCCGAACGCTAACCCTAACCCTTCAACGAAGCCTGACCCTCACTCGTGCCCTAACCCTAACCCGTACGCTAACACTAACCCGCGCCCTCACACGCACGCTCCCCCTAAAGCGTTGCCGTCCCCTCACCTGGACCCTAAACCGTCCCCGTCCCCTAACCCTAACCCTAGCCCGAACCCTAAACCTAACCCTTCCCCGAAGCCTGACCCTCACCCGTGCCGTAATCCTAACCCGTACGCTAACACTAACCCGCGCCCTCACACGCACGCTCCCCCTAAAGCGTTGCTGTACCCTCACCTGGACCCTAAACCGTCCCCGTCCCCTAACCCTAACCCTAGCCCGAACCCTAACCCTAACCCTTCCCCGAAGCCTGACCCTCACCCGTGCCGTAATCCTAACCCGTACGCTAACACTAACCAGCGCCCTCACACGCACGCTCCCCCTAAAGCGTTGCCGTACCCTCACCTGGACGCTAAACCGTCCCCGTCCCCTAACCCTAACCCTAGCCCGAACCCTAACCCTAACCCTTCCCCGAATCCTGACCCTCACCCGTCCCCTAATCCTAGCCCGTACGTTAACACTAACCCGCGCCCTCACACGCACGCTCCCCCTAAAGCGTTGCCGTACCCTCACCTGGACCCTAAACCGTCCCCGTCCCCTAACCCTAACCCTAGCCCGAACCCTAACCCTGACCCTTCCCCGAAGCCTGACCCTCAACCGTGACTTAATCCTAACGCGTACGCTAACACTAACCCGCGCCCTCACACGCACGCTCCCCGTAAAGCGTTGCCGTACCCTCACCTGGACCCTAAACCGTCCCCGTCCCCTAACCCTAACCCTAGCCCGAACCCTAACCCTGACCCTTCCCCGAAGCCTGACCCTCACCCGTCCCCTAATCCTAACCCATACGCTAACACTAACCCGCGCCCTCACACGCACGCTCCCCCTAAAGCGTTGCCGTACCCTCACCTGGACCCTAAACCGTCCCCGTCCCCTAACCCTAACCCTAGCCCGAACCCTAACCCTAACCCTTCCCCGAAACCTGACCCTCACCCGTGCCGTAATCCTAACCCGTACACTAACACTAACCCGCGCCCTCACACGCACGCTCCCCCTAAAGCGTTGCCGTACCCTCACCTGGACCCTAAACCGTCCCCGTCCCCTAATCCTAACCCTAGCCCGAACCCTAACCCTGACCCTTCCCCGAAGCCTGACTCTCAACCGTGACCTAATCCTAACGCGTACGCTAACACTAACCTGCGCCCTCACACGCACGCTCCCCCTAAAGCGTTGCCGTACCCTCACCTGGACCCTAAACCGTCCCCAGCCCCTAACCCTAACCCTAGCCCGAACCCTAACCCTAACCCTTCCCCGAAGCCTTACCCTCACCCGTCCCCTAATCCTAACCCGTACGCTAACACTAACGCGCGCCCTCACACGCCCGCTCACCCTAAAGCGTTGCCGTACCCTCACCTGGACCCTAAACCGTCCCCGTCCCCTAACCCTAACCCTAGCCCGAACCCTAACCCTAACACTTCCCCGAAGCCTGACCCTCACCCGTGCCCTAATCCTAACCCGTACGCTAACACTAACCCGCGCCCTCACACGCACGGTCCCCCTAAAGCGTTGCCGTACCCTCACCTGGACCCTAAACCGTCCCCGTCCCCTAACCCTAACCCTAGCCCGAACCCTAACCCTAACCCTTCCCCGAAGCCTGACCCTCACCCGTCCCCTAATCCTAACCCGTACGCTAACACTAACCCGCGCCCTCACACGCACGCTCCCCCTAAAGCGTTGCCGTACCCTCACCTGGACCCTAAACCGTCCCCGTCCCCTAACCCTAACCCTAGCCCGAACCCTAAACCTGACCCTTCCCCGAAGCCTGACCCTCAACCGTGACCTAACCCTAACGCGTACGCTAACACTAACCCGCGCCCTCACACGCACGCTCCCCCTAAAGCGTTGCCGTACCCTCACCTGGACCCTAAACCGTCCCCGTCCCCTAACCCTAACCCTAGCCCGAACCCTAACCCTGACCCTTCCCCGAAGCCTGACCCTCACGCGTCCCCTAATCCTAACCCGTACACTAACACTAACCCGCGCCCTCACACGCACGCTCCCCCTAAAGCGTTGCCGTACCCTCACCTGGACCCTAAACCTTCCCCGTCCCCTAACCTTAACCCTAGCCCGAACCCTAACCCTAACCCTTCCCCGAAACCTGACCCTCACCCGTCCCCTAATCCTAACCCGTACGCTAACACTAACCCGCGCCCTCACACGCACGCTCCCGCTAAAGCGTTGCCGTACCCTCACCTGGACCCTAAACCGTCCCCGTACCCTAACCCTAACCCTAGCCCGAACCCTAACCCTGACCCTTCCCCGAAGCCTGACCCTCACCCGTCCCCTAATCCTAACCCGTACGCTAACACTAACCCGCGCCCTCACACGCACGCTCACCCTAATTCGTTGCCATACACTCACCTGGACCCTAAACCGTCCCCGTCCCCTAACCCTAACCCTAGCCCGAACCCTAACCCTAAACCTTCCCCGAATCCTGACCCTCACCCGTTCCCTAATCCTAACCCGTACGCTAACACTAACCCACGCCCTCACACGCACGCTCCCCCTAAAGCGTTGCCGTACCCTCACCTGGACCCTAAACCGTCCCCGTCCCCTAACCCTAACCCTAGCCCGAACCCTAACCCTGACCCTTCCCCGAAGCCTGACCCTCAACCGTGACCTAATCCTAACGCGTACGCTAACACTAACCCGCGCCCTCACACGCACGCTCCCCCTAAAGCGTTGCCATACCCTCACCTGGACCCTAAACCGTCCCCGTCCCCTAACCCTAACCCTAGCCCGAACCCTAACCCTGACCCTTCCCCGAAGCCTGACCCTCACCCGTCCCCTAATCCTAACCCGTACGCTAACACTAACCCGCGCCCTCACACGCACGCTCACCCTAAAGCGTTGCCGTACCCTCACCTGGACCCTAAACCGTCCCCGGCCCCTAACCCTAACCCTAGCCCGAACCCTAACCCTAACCCTTCCCCGAAGCCTGACCCTCACCCGTGCCGTAATCCTAACCCGTACGCTAACACTAACCCGCGCCCTCACACGCACGCTCCCCCTAAAGTGTTGCCGTACCCTCACCTGGACCCTAAACCGTCCCCGTCCCCTAATCCTAACCCTAGCCCGAACCCTAACCCTGACCCTTCCCCGAAGCCTGACTCTCAACCGTGACTTAATCCTAACGCGTACGCTAACACTAACCCGCGCCCTCACACGCACGCTCCCCCTAAAGCGTTGCCGTAGCCTCACCTGGACCCTAAACCGTCCCCATCCCCTAACCCTAACCCTAGCCCGAACCCTAACCCTAACCCTTCCCCGAAGCCTGACCCTCATCAGTGCCCTAATGCTAACCCGTATGCTAACACTAACCCACGCCCTCACACGCACGCTCCCCCTAAAGCGTTGCCGTACCCTCACCTGGACCCTAAACCGTCCCCGTCCCCTAACCCTAACCCTAGCCCGAACCCTAACCCTAACCCTTCCCCGAAGCCTGACCCTCACCCGTGCCCTAATCCTAACCCGTACGCTAACACTAACCCGGGCCCTCACACGCACGCTCCACCTAAAGCGTTGCCGTACCCTGACATGGATCCTAAACCGTCCCCGTCCCCTAACCCAAACCCTAGCCCGTACCCTAACCCTAACCCTTCCCCGAAGCCTGACCCTCACCCGTCCCCTAATCCTAACCCGTACGCTAACACTAACCCACGCCATCACACGCACGCTCCCCCTAAAGCGTTGCCGTACCCTCACCTGGACCCTAAACCGTCCCCGTCCCCTAACCCTAACCCTAGCCCGAACCCTAACCCTAACCCTTCCCCGAAGCCTGACCCTCACCCGTCCCCTAATCCTAACCCGTACGCTAACACTAACCCGCGCCATCACACGCACGCTCGCCCTAAAGCGTTGCCGTACCCTCACCTGGACCCTAAACCGTCCCCGTACCCTAACCCTAACCCTAGCCCGAACCCTAACCCTAACCCTTCCCCGAAGCCTGACCCTCACCCGTGCCCTAATCCTAACCCGTACGCTAACACTAACCCGCGCCCTCACACGCACGCTCCCCCTAAAGCGTTGCTGTACCCTCACCTGGACCCTAAACCGTCACCGTCCCCTAACCCTATCCCTAGCCCGAACCCTAACCCTAACCCTTCCCCGAAGCCTGACCCTCACCCGTCCCCTAATCCTAACCCGTACGCTAACACTAACCCGCGCCCTCACACGCACGCTCCCCCTAAAGCGTTGCCGTACCCTCACCTGGACCCTAAACCGTCCCCTTCCCCTAATTCTAACCCTAGCCCGAACCCTAACCCTGACCATTCCCCGAAGCCTGACTCTCAACCGTGACCTAATCCTAACGCGTACGCTAACACTAACCCGCGCCCTCACACGCACGCTCCCCCTAAAGTGTTGCCGTACCCTCACCTGGACCCTAAACCGTCCCCGTCCCCTAACCCTAACCCTAACCCGAACCCTCACCCTGACCCTTCCCCGAAGCCTGACCCTCACCCGTCCCCTAATCCTAACCCGTACGCTAACACTAACCCGCGCCCTCACACGCACGCTCCCCCTAAAGCGTTGCCATAGCCTCACCTGGAACCTAAACCGTCCCCGTCCCCTAACCCTAAACCTAGCCCGAACCCTAACACTGACCCTTCCCCGAAGCCTGACCCTCACCCGTCCCCTAATCCTAACCCGTACGCTAACACTAACCCGCCCCCTCACACGCACGCTCCCCCTAAAGCGTTGCCGTACCCTCACCTGGACCCTAAACCATCCCCGTCCCCTAACCCTAACCCTAGCCCGAACCCTAACCCTGACCCTTCCCCGAAGCCTGACCCTCACCCGTCCCATAATCCTAAACCGTACGCTAACACTAACCCGCGCCCTCACACGCACGCTCCCCCTAAAGCGTTGCCGTACCCTCACCTGGACCCTAAACCGTCCCCGTCCCCTAACCCTAACCCTAGCCCGAACCCTAACCCTAACCCTTCCCCGAAGCCTGACCCTCACCCGTCCCCTAATCCTAACCCGTACGCTAACACTAACCCGCGCCCTCACACGCACGCTCCCCCTAGAGCTTTGCCGTACCCGCACCTGGACCCTAAACCGTCCCCGTCCCCTAACCCTAACCCTAGCCCGAACCCTAACCCTAACCCTACCCCGAAGCCTGACCCTCACCCGTCCCCTAATCCTAAACCGTACGCTAACACTAACCCGCGCCCTCACACGTACGCTCCCCCTAAAGCGTTGCCGTACCCTCATCTGGACCCTAAACCGTCCCCGTCCCCTAACCCTAACCCTAGCCCGAACCCTAACCCTAACCCTTCCCCGAAGCCCGACCCTCATCCGTCCCCTAATCCTAACACGTACGCTAACACTAACCCGCGCCCTCAAGGCACGCTCCCCCTAAAGCGTTGCTGTACCCTCACCTGGACCCTAAACCGTCCCCGTCCCCTAACCCTAACCCTAGCCCGAACCCTAACCCTGACACTTCCCCGAAGCCTGACCCTCACCCGTCCCATAATACTAAACCGTACGCTAACACTAACCCGCACCCTCACACGCACGCTCCTCCTAAAACGTTGCCGTTCCCTCAACTGGACCCTAAACCGTCCCCGTCCCCTAACCCTAACCCTAGCCCGAACCCTAACCCTAACCCTTCCCCGAAGCCTGACCCTCACCCGTCCTCTAATCCTAACCCGTACGCTAACACTAATCCGTGCCCTCACACGCACGCTCCCCCTAAAGCGTTGTCGTACCCTCACCTGGACCCTAAACCGTCCCGAGCCCCCAACCCTAACCCTAGCCCGAACCCTAACCCTAACTCTTCCCCGAAGCCTGACCCTCACACGTGACCTACTCCTAACGCGTACGCTAACACTAACCCGCGCCCTCACACACACGCTCCCCCTAAAGCGTTGCCGTACCCTCACCTGGACCTTAAACCGTCCCCGTCCCCTAACTCTAACCCTAGCCCGAACCCTAACCCTGACACTTCCCCGAAGCCTTACCCTCACCCGTCCCCTAATCCTAACCCGTAGGCTAACACTAACCCGCGCCCTCACACGCACGCTCCCCGTAAAGTGTTGCCGTACCCTCACCTGGACCCTAAACCGTCCCCGTCCCCTAACCCTAACCCTATCCCGAACCCTAACCCTGACCCTTCCCCGAAGCCTGACCCTCACCCGTCCCCTAATCCTAACCCGTACGCTAACACTAACCCGCGCCCTCACACGCATGCTCCCCCTAAAGCGTTGCCGTAGCCTCACCTGGACCCTAAACCGTCCCCGTCCCCTAACCCTAACCCTAGCCCGAACCCTAACCCTAACCCTTCCCCGAAGCCTGACCCTCACCCGTCCCCTAATCCTAACCCGTACGCTAACACTAACCCGCGCCCTCACACGCACGCTCCCCCTAAAGCGTTGCCGTACCCTCACCTGGACCCTAAACCGTCCCCGTCCCCTAACCCTAACCCTAGCCCGAACCCTAACCCTAACCCTTCCCCGAAGCCTGACCCTCACCCGTCCCCTAATCCTAACCCGTACGCTAACACTAACCCGCGCCCTCACACGCACGCTCCCCCTAAAGCGTTGCCGTACCCTCACCTGGACCCTAAACCGTCCCCGTCCCCTAACCCTAACCCTAGCCCGAACCCTAACCCTGACCCTTCCCCGAAGCCTGACCCTTACCCGTCCCCTAATCCTAACCCGTACGCTAACACTAACCCGCGCCCTCACACGCACGCTCCCCCTAAAGCGTTGCCGTACCCTCACCTGGACCCTAAACCGTCCCCGTCCCCTAACCATAACCCTAGCCCGAACCCTAACCCTAACCCTTCCCCGAAGCCTGACCCTCACACGGGACCTACTCCTAACGCGAACGCTAACACTAACCTGCGCCCTCACACACACGTTCCCCCTAAAGCGTTGCCGTACCCTCACCTGGACCCTAAACCGTCCCCGTCCCCTAACCCTAACCCTAGCCCGAACCCTAACCCTGACCCTTCCCCGAAGCCTGACCCTCACCCGTCCCCTAATCCTAACCCGTACGCTAACACTAACCCGCGCCCTCACACGCACGCTCACCCTAAAGCGTTGCCGTACCCTCACCTGGACCCTAAACCGTCCCCGTCCCCTAACCCTAACCCTAGCCCGAACCCTAACCCTAACCCTTCCCCGAAGCCTGACCCTCACCCGTGCCGTAATCCTAACCCGTACGCTAACACTAACCCGCGCCCTCACACGCACGCTCCCCCTAAAGCGTTGCCGTACCCTCACCTGGACCCTAAACCGTCCCCGTCCCCTAACCCTAACCCTAGCCCGAACCCTAACCCTAACCCTTCCCCGAATCCTGACCCTCACCCGTCCCCTAATCCTAACCCGTACGCTAACACTAACCCACGCCCTCACACGCACGCTCCCCCTAAAGCGTTGCCGTACCCTCACCTGGACCCGAAACCGTCCCCGTCCCCTAACCCTAACCCTAGCCCGAACCCTAACCCTGACCCTTCCTCGAAGCCTGACCCTCAACCGTGACCTAATCCTAACGCGTACGCTAACACTAACCCGCGCCCTCACACGCACGCTCCCCCTAAAGCGTTGCCGTACCCTCACCTGGACCCTAAACCGTCCGCGTCCCCTAACCCTAACCCTAGCCCGAACCCTAACCCTGACCCTTCCCCGAAGCCTGACCCACACCCGTCCCCTAATCCTAACCCGTACGCTAACACTAACCCGCGCCCTCACACGCACGCTCACCCTAAAGCGTTGCCGTACCCTCACCTGGACCCTAAACCGTCCCCGTCCCCTAACCCTAACCCTAGCCCGAACCCTAACCCTAACCCTTCCCCGAAGCCTGACCCTCAAACGTGACCTAATCCTAACGCGTACGCTAACACTAACCCGCGCCCTTACACGCACGCTCCCCCTAAAGCGTTGCCGTACCCTCACCTGGACCCTAAACCGTTCCCGTCCCCTAACCCTAACCCTAGCCCGAACCCTAACCCTAACCCTTCCCCGAAGCCTGACCCTCACCCGTGCCGTAATCCTAACCCGTACGCTAACACTAACCCGCGCCCTCACACACACGCTCCCCCTAAAGCGTTGCCGTACCCTCACCTGGACGCTAAACTGTCCCCGTCCCCTAACCCTAACCCTAGCCCGAACCCTAACCCTAACCCTTCCCCGAATCCTGACCCTCACCCGTCCCCTAATCCTAACCCGTACGCTAACACTAACTCGCGCCCTCACACGCACGCTCCCCCTAAAGCGTTGCCGTACCCTCACCTGGACACTAAACCGTCCCCGTCCCCTAACCCTAACCCTAGCCCGAACCCTAACCCTGACCCTTCCGCGAAGCCTGACCCTAAACCGTAACCTAATCCTAACGCGTACGCTAACACTAACCCGCGCCCTAACACGCACGCTCCCCCTAAAGCGTTGCCGTACCCTCACCTGGACCCTAAAACGTCCCCGTCCCCTAACCCTAACCCTAGCCCGAACCCTAACCCTGACCCTTCCCCGAAACCTGACCCTCACCCGTCCCCTAATCCTAACCCGTACGCTAACACTAACCCGCGCCCTCACACGCACGCTCCCGCTAAAGCGTTGCCGTACCCTCACCTGGACCCTAAACCGTCCCCGTCCCCTAACCCTAACCCTAGCCCGAACCCTAACCCTAACCCTTCCCCGAAGCCTGACCCTCACCCGTCCCCTAATCCTAACCCGTACGCTAACACTAACCCGCGCCCTCACACGCACGCTCCCCCTAAAGCGTTGCCGTACCCTCACCTGGACCCTAAACCGTCCCCGTCCCCTAACCCTAACCCTAGCCCGAACCCTAACCCTAACCCTTCCCCGAAGCCTGACCCTCACCCGTGCCGTAATCCTAACCCGTACGCTAACACTAACCCGCGCCCTCACACGCACGCTCCCCCTAAAGCGTTGCCGTACCCTCAACTGGACCCTAAACCGTCCCCGTCCCCTAACCCTAACCCTAGCCCGAACCCTAACCCTGACCCTTCCCCGAAGCCTGACCCTCACCAGTCCCCTAATCCTAACCCGTACGCTAACACTAACCCGCGCCCTCACACGCACGCTCACCCTAAAGCGTTGTCGTACCCTCACCTGGACCCTAAGCCGTCCCCGTCCCCTAACCTTAACCCTAGCCCGAACCCTAACCCTGACCCTTCCCCAAAGCCTGACCCTCAACCGTGACCTAATCCTAATGCGTACGCTAACACTAACCCGCGCCCTCACACGCACGCTCCCCCTAAAGCGTTGCCGTACCCTCACCTGGACCCTAAACCGTCCCCGTCCCCTAACCCTAACCCTAGCCCGAACCCTAACCCTGACCCTTCCCCGAAGCCTGACCCTCACCCGTCCCCTAATCCTAACCCGTACGCTAACACTAACCCGCGCCCTCACACGCACGCTCACCCTAAAGCGTTGCCGTACCCTCACCTGGACCCTAAACCGTCCCCGTCCCCTAACCCTAACCCTAGCCCGAACCCTAACCCTAACCCTTCCCCGAAGCCTGACCCTCACCCGTGCCGTAATCCTAACCCGTACGCTAACACTAACCCGCGCCCTCACACGCACGCTCCCCCTAAAGCGTTGCCGTACCCTCACCTGGACCCTAAACCGTCCCCGTCCCCTAACCCTAACCCTAGCCCGAACCCTAACCCTGACCCTTCCCCGAAGCCTGACCCTCACCCGTCCCATAATCCTAACCCGTACGCTAACACTAACCCGCGCCCTCACACGCACGCTCCCCCTAAAACGTTGCCGTACCCTCACCTGGACCCTAAACCGTCCCCGTCCCCTAACCCTAACCCTAGCCCGAACCCTAACCCTAACGCTTCCCCGAACCCTGACCCTCACCCGTCCCCTAATCCTAACCCGTACGCTAACACTAATCTGTGCCCTCACACGCACGCTCCCCCTAAAGCGTTGTCGTACCCTCACGTGGAACCTAAACCGTCCCCAGCCCCCAACCCTAACCCTAGCCTGAACCCTAACCCTAACCCTTCCCCGAAGCCTGACCCTCACCCGTCCCCTAATCCTAAACCGTCCGCTAACACTAACCCGCGCCCTCACACGCACGCTCCCCCTAAAGCGTTGCCGTAGCCTCACCTGGACCCTAAACCGTCCCCGTCCCTTAACCCTAACCCTAGCCCGAACCCTAACCCTAACCCTGACCCTTCCCCGAAGCCTGACCCTCACCCGTCCCCTAATCCTAGCCCGTACGCTAACACTAACCCGCGCCCTCACACGCACGCTCCCCCTAAAGCGTTGCCGTACACTCACCTGGACCCTAAACCGTCCCCGTCCCCTAACCCTAACCCTAGCCCGAACCCTAACCCTGACCCTTCCCCGAAGCCTGACCCTCACCCATCCCATAATCCTAACCCGTACGCTAACACTAACCCGCGCCCTCACACGCACGCTCCCCCTAAAGCGTTGCCGGAACCTCACCTGGACCCTAAACCGTCCCCGTCCCCTAACCCTAACCCTAGCCCGAACCCTAACCCTAAACCTTCCCCGAAGCCTGACCCTCACCCGTCCCCTAATCCTAACCCGTATGCTAACACTAACCCGTGCCCTCACACGCACGCACCCCCTAAAGCGTTGTCGTACCCTCACCTGGACCCTAAACCGTCCCCGTCCCCTAACCCTAACCCTAGCCCGAACCCTAACCCTGACCCTTCCCCGAAGCCTGACCCTCACCCGTCCCCTAATCCTAACCCGTACGCTAACACTAACCCGCGCCCTCACACGCACGCTCACCCTAAAGCGTTGTCGTACCCTCACCTGGACCCTAAGCCGTCCCCGTCCCCTAACCTTAACCCTAGCCCGAACCCTAACCCTGACCCTTCCCCAAAGCCTGACCCTCAACCGTGACCTAATCCTAATGCGTACGCTAACACTAACCCGCGCCCTCACACGCACGCTCCCCCTAAAGCGTTGCTGTACCCTCACCTGGACCCTAAACCGTCCCCGTCCCCTAACCCTAACCCTAGCCCGAACCCTAACCCTGACCCTTCCCCGAATCCTGACCCTCACCCGTCCCCTAATCCTAACCCGTACGCTAACACTAACCCGCGCCCTCACACGCACGCTCACCCTAAAGCGTTGCCGTACCCTCACCTGGACCCTAAACCGCCCCCGTCCCCTAACCCTAACCCTAGCCCGAACCCTAACCCTAACCCTTCCCCGAAGCCTGAC
This sequence comes from Delphinus delphis, assembly GCF_949987515.2. Classification (NCBI taxonomy): domain Eukaryota; kingdom Metazoa; phylum Chordata; class Mammalia; order Artiodactyla; family Delphinidae; genus Delphinus; species Delphinus delphis. The sequence goes on from NC_082695.1 coordinate 36,116,987, forward strand.
CCTCACCCGTGCCGTAATCCTAACCCGTACGCTAACACTAACCCGCGCCCTCACACGCACGCTCCCCCTAAAGCGTTGCCGTACCCTCACCTGGACCCTAAACCGTCCCCGTCCCCTAACCCTAACCCTAGCCCGAACCCTAACCCTGACCCTTCCCCGAAGCCTGACCCTCACCCGTCCCATAATCCTAACCCGTACGCTAACACTAACCCGCGCCCTCACACGCACGCTCCCCCTAAAACGTTGCCGTACCCTCACCTGGACCCTAAACCGTCCCCGTCCCCTAACCCTAACCCTAGCCCGAACCCTAACCCTAACCGTTCCCCGAAGCCTGACCCTCACCCGTCCCCTAATCCTAACCCGTACGCTAACACTAATCTGTGCCCTCACACGCACGCTCCCCCTAAAGCGTTGTCGTACCCTCACGTGGAACCTAAACCGTCCCCAGCCCCCAACCCTAACCCTAGCCTGAACCCTAACCCTAACCCTTCCCCGAAGCCTGACCCTCACCCGTCCCCTAATCCTAAACCGTACGCTAACACTAACCCGCGCCCTCACACGCACGCTCCCCCTAAAGCGTTGCCGTACCCTCACCTGGACCCTAAACCGTCCCCGTCCCTTAACCCTAACCCTAGCCCGAACCCTAACCCTAACCCTGACCCTTCCCCGAAGCCTGACCCTCACCCGTCCCCTAATCCTAGCCCGTACGCTAACACTAACCCGCGCCCTCACACGCACGCTCCCCCTAAAGCGTTGCCGTACCCTCACCTGGACCCTAAACCGTCCCCGTCCCCTAACCCTAACCCTAGCCCGAACCCTAACCCTGACCCTTCCCCGAAGCCTGACCCTCACCCATCCCATAATCCTAACCCGTACGCTAACACTAACCCGCGCCCTCACACGCACGCTCCCCCTAAAGCGTTGCCGGAACCTCACCTGGACCCTAAACCGTCCCCGTCCCCTAACCCTAACCCTAGACCGAACCCTAACCCTAAACCTTCCCCGAAGCCTGACCCTCACCCGTCCCCTAATCCTAACCCGTATGCTAACACTAACCCGTGCCCTCACACGCACGCTTCCCCTAAAGCGTTGTCGTACCCTCACCTGGACCCTAAACCGTCCCCGGCCTCTAACCCTAACCCTAGCCCGAACCCTAACCCTAACCCTTCCCCGAAGCCTGACCCTCACCCGTCCCCTAATCCTAACCCGTACGCTAACACTAACCCGCGCCCTCACACGCACGCTCCCCCTAAAGTGTTGCTGTACCCGCACCTGGACCCTAAACCGTTCCCGTCCCCTAACCCTAACCCTAGCCCGAACCCTAACCCTGACCCTTCCCCGAAGCCTGACACTCACCCGTCCCCTAATCCTAACCCGTACGCTAACACTAACCCGCGCCCTCACACGCACGCTCCCCCTAAAGCGTTGCCGTACCCTCACCTGGACCCTAAACCGTCCCCGTCCCCTAACCCTAACCCTAGCCCGAACCCTAACCCTAACCCTTCCCCGAATCCTGACCGTCACCCGTCCCCTAATCCTAACCCGTACGCTAACACTAACCCGCGCCCTCACACGCACGCTCCCCCTAAAGCGTTGCCGAACCCTCACCTGGACCCTAAACCGTCCCCGTCCCCTAACCCTAACCCTAGCCCGAACCCTAACCCTGACCCTTCCCCGAAGCCTGACCCTCAACCGTGACCTAATCCTAAAGCGTACGCTAACACTAACCCGCGCCCTCACACGCACGCTCCCCCTAAAGCGTTGCCGTACCCTCAACTGGACCCTAAACCGTCCCCTAACCCTAACCCTAACCCTAGCCCGAACCCTAACCCTGACCCTTCCCCGAAGCCTGACCCTCACCCGTCCCCTAATCCTACCCCGTACGCTAACACTAACCCGCGCCCTCACACGCACGCTCACCCTAAAGCGTTGCCGTACCCTCAGCTGGACCCTAAACCGTCCCCGTCCCCTAACCCTAACCCTAGCCCGAACCCTAACCCTAACCCTTCCCCGAAGCCTGACCCCCACCTGTGCCCTAAACCTAACCCGTACGCTAACACTAACCCGTGCCCTCACACGCACGCTCCCCCTAAAACGTTGCCGTACACTCACCTGGAGCCTAAACCTTCCCCGTCCCCTAACCCTAACCCTATCCCGAACCCTAACCCTAACCCTTCCCCGAAGCCTGACCCTCACCCGTCCCCTAATCCTAACCCGTACGCTAACACTAACCCGCGCCCTCACACGCACGCTCCCCCTAAAGCGTTGCCGTACCCTCACCTGGACCCTAAACCGTCCCCGTCCCCTAACCCTAACCCTAGCCCGAACCCTAACCCTAACCCTTCCCCGAAGCCTGACCCTCACCCGTCCCCTAATCCTAACCCGTACGCTAACACTAACCCGCGCCCTCACACGCACGCTCCCCCTAAAGCGTTGCCGTACCCTCACCTGGACCCTAAACCGTCCCTGTCCCCTAACCCTAACCCTAGCCCGAACCCTAACCCTAACCCTTCCCCGAAGCCTGACCCTCACCCATCCCCTAATCCTAACCCGTACGCTAACACTAACCCGCGCCCTCACACGCACGCTCCCCCTAAAGTGTTGTCGTACCCTCACCTGGAACCTAAACCGTCCCCAGCCCCCAACCCTAACCCTAGCCCGAACCCTAACCCTAACCCTTCCCCGAAGCCTGACCCTCACACGTGACCTACTCCTAACGCGTACGCTAACACTAACCCGCGCCCTCACACACACGCTCCCCCTAAAGCGTTGCCGTACCCTCACCTGGACCCTAAACCGTCCCCGTCCCCTAACCCTAACCCTAGCCCGAACCCTAACCCTGACCCTTCCCCTAAGCCTGACCCTCACCCGTCCCCTAATCCTAACTCGTACGATAACACTAACCCGCACCCTCACACGCACGCTCCCCCTAAAGCTTTGCCGTAGCCTCACCTGGACCCTAAACCGTCCCCGTCCCCTAACCCTAACCGTAGCCCGAACCCTAAACCTAACCCTTCCCCGAAGCCTGACCCTCACCCGTGCCCTAATACTAACCCGTACGCTAACACTAACCCGCGCCCTCACACGCACCCTCCCCCTAAAGCGTTGCCGTACCCTCACCTGGACCCTAAACCGTCCCCGTCCCCTAACCCTAACCCTAGCCCGAACCCTAACCCTAACCCTTCCCCGAAGCCTGACCCTCACCCGTCCCCTAATCCTAACCCGTACGCTAACACTAACCCGCGCCCTCACACGCACGCTCCCCCTAAAGCGTTGCCGTACCCTCACCTGGACCCTAAACCGTCCCCGTCCCCTAACCCTAACCCTAACCCTAGCCCGAACGCTAACCCTAATCCTTCCCCGAAGCCTGACCCTCACCCGTCCCCTAATCCTAACCCGTACGCTAACACTAACCCGCGCCCTCACACGCATGCTCCCCCTAAAGCGTTGCCGTACCCTCAGCTGGACCCTAAACCGTCCCCGTCCCCTAACCCTAACCCTAGCCCTAACCCTACCCCTAACCCTTCCCCGAAGCCTGACCCTCACCCTTCTCCTAATCCTAACCCGTACGCTAACACTAACCCGCGCCCTCACACGCACGCTCCCCCTAAAGCGTTGCCGTACCCTCACCTGGACCCTAAACCGTCCCCGGCCCCTAACCCTAACCCTAGCCCGAACCCTAACCCTAACCCTTCCCCGAAGCCTGACCCTCACCCGTCCCCTAATCCTAACCCGTACGCTAACACTAACCCACGCCCTCACACGCACGCTCCCCCTAAAGCGTTGCCGTACCCTCACCTGGACCCTAAACCGTCCCCGTCCCCTAACCCTAACCCTAGCCCGAACCCTAACCCTGACCCTTCCCCGAAGCCTGACCCTCACCCGTCCCCTAATCCTAACCCGTACGCTAACACTAACCCGCGCCCTCACACGCACGCTCCCCTTAAAGCGTTGCCGTACCCTCACCTGGACCCTAAACCGTCCCCGTCCCCTAACACTAACCCTAGCCCGAACCCTAACCCTAACCCTTCCCCGGAGCCTGACCCTCACCCGTGCCCTAATCCTAACCCGTACGCTAACACTAACCCGCGTCCTCACACGCACGCTCCCCCTAAAGCGTTGCCGTACCCTCACCTGGACCCTAAACCGTCCCCGTCCCCTAACCCTAACCCTACCCCGAACCCTAACCCTAACCCTTCCCCGAAGCCTGACCCTCACCCGTCCCCTAATCCTAACCCGCATGCTAACACTAACCCACGCCCTCACACGCACGCTCCCCATAAAGCGTTGCCGTACCCTCACCTGGACCCTAAACCGTCCCCGGCCCCTAACCCTAACCCTAGCCCGAACCCTAACCCTAACCCTTCCCCGAAGCCTGACCCTCACCCGTCCCCTAATCCTAACCCGCACGCTAACACTAACCCGCGCCCTCAAAGGCACGCTCCCCCTAAAGCGTTGCCGTACCCTCACCTGGACCCTAAACCGTCCCCGTCCCCTAACCCTAACCCTAGCCCGAACCCTAACCCTGACCCTTCCCCGAAGCCTGACCCTCACCCGTCCCATAATCCTAACCCGTACACTAACACTAACCCGCGCCCTCACACGCACGCTCCCCCTAAAGCGTTGCCGTACCCTCACCTGGACCCTAAACCGTCACCGTCCCCTAACCCTAACCCTAGCCCGAACCCTAACCCTAACCCTTCCCCGAAGCCTGACCCTCACCCGTCCCCTAATCCTAACCCATACGCTAACACTAACCCGCGCCCTCACATGCACGCTTCCCCTAGAGCTTTGCCGTACCCTCACCTGGACCCTAAACCGTCCCCATCCCCTAACCCTAACCCTAGCCCGAACCCTAACCCTAACCCTAACCCTTCCCCGAAGCCTGACCCTCACCCGTCCCCTAATCCTACCCCGTACGATAACACTAACCCGCGCCCTCACACGCACGCTCCCCCTAAAGCGTTGCCGTACCGTCACCTGGACCCTAAACTGTCCCCGTCCCCTAACCCTAACCCTAGCCCGAACCCTAACCGTAACACTTCCCCGAAGCCTGACCCTCACCCGTCCCCTAATCCTAACCCGTACGCTAACACTAACCCGCGCCTCACACGCACGCTCCCCCTAAAGCGTTGCCGTACCCTCACCTGGACCCTAAACCGTCCCCGTCCCCTAACCCTAACCCTAGCCCGAACCCTAACCCTAACCCTTCCCCGAAGCCTGACCCTCACCCGTCCCCTAATCCTAACCCGTACGCTAACACTAACCCGCGACCTCACACGCACGCTCCCCCTAAAGCGTTGCCGTACCCTCACCTGGACCCTAAACCGTCCCCGTCCCCTAACCCTAACCCTAGCCCGAACCCTAACCCTAACCCTTCCCCGAAGCCTGACCCTCACCCGTCCCCTAATCCTAACCCGTACGCTAACACTAACCCGCGCCCTCACACGCACGCTCCCCCTAAAGCGTTGCTGTACCCTCACCTGGACCCTAAACCGTCCCCGTCCCCTAACCCTAACCCTAGCCCGAACCCTAACCCTGACCCTTCCCCGAAGTCAGACCCTCACCCGTCCCATAATCCTAACCCGTACGCTAACACTAACCCGCACCCTCACACGCACGCTCCCCCTAAAACGTTGCCGTACCCTCAACTGGACCCTAAACCGTCCCCGTCCCCTAACCCTAACCCTAGCCCGAACCCTAACCCTAACACTTCCCCGAAGCCTGACCCTCACCCGTCCCCTAATCCTAACCCGTACGCTAACACTAATCCGTGCCCTCACACGCACGCTCCCCCTAAAGCGTTGTCGTACCCTCACCTGGACCCTAAACCGTCCCCAGCCCCCAACCCTAACCCTAGCCCGAACACTAATCCTAACTCTTTCCCGAAGCCTGAACCTCACGTGACCTACTCATAACGCGTACGCTAACACTAACCCGCGCCCTCACACACACGCTCCCCCTAAAGCGTTGCCGTACCCTCACCTGGACCCTAAACCGTCCCCGTCCCCTAACCCTAACCCTAGCCCGAACCCTAACCCTGACCCTTCCCCGAAGCCTGACCCTCACCCGTCCCCTAATCCTAACCCGTAGGCTAACACTAACCCGCGCCCTCACACGCACGCTCCCCCTAAAGCGTTGCCGTACCCTCACCTGGACCCTAAACCGTCCCCGTCCCCTAACCCTAACCCTAGCCCGAACCCTAACCCTGACCCTTCCCCGAAGCCTGACCCTCACCCATCCCATAATCCTAACCCGTACGCTAAAACTAACACGCGCCCTCACACGCACGCTCCCCCAAAAGCGTTGCCGTAACCTGCCCTGGACCCTAAACCGTCCCCGTACCCTAACCCTAACCCAGGCCCGAACCCTAACCCTAAACCTTCCCCGAAGCCTGACCCTCACCCGTGCCCTAATCCTAACCCGTACGCTAACACTAACACGTGCCCTCACACGCACGCTCCCCCTAAAGCGTTGTCGTACCCTCACCTGGACCCTAAACCGTCCCCGGCCCCTAACCCTAACCCTAGCCCGAACCCTAACCCTAACCCTTCCCCGAAGCCTGACCCTCACCCGTCCCCTAATCCTAACCCGTACGCTAACACTAACCCGCGCCCACACACGCACGCTCCCCCTAAAGCGTTGCTGTACCCTCACCTGGACCCTAAACCGTCCCCGTCCCCTAACCCTAACCCTAGCCCGAACCCTAACCCTGACCCTTCCCCGAAGCCTGACCCTTACCCGTCCCCTAATCCTAACCCGTACGCTAACACTAACCCGCGCCCTCACACGCACGCTCCCCCTAAAGCGTTGCCGTACCCTCACCTGGACCCTAAACCGTCCCCGTCCCCTAACCATAACCCTAGCCCGAACCCTAACCCTAACCCTTCCCCGAAGCCTGACCCTCACCCGTCCCCTAATCCTAACCCGTACGCTAACACTAATCCGTGCCCTCACACGCATGCTCCCCCTAAAGCGTTGTCGTACCCTCACCTGGACCCTAAACCGTCCCCAGCCCCTAACCCTAACCCTAGCCCGAACCCTAACCCTAACCCTTCCCCGAAGCCTGACCCTCACACGTGACCTACTCCTAACGCGAACGCTAACACTAACCTGCGCCCTCACACACATGTTCCCCTAAAGCGTTGCCGTACCCTCACCTGGACCCTAAACCGTCCCCGTCCCCTAACCCTAACCCTAGCCCGAACCCTAAACCTGACCCTTCCCCGAAGCCTGACCCTCACCCGTCCCCTAATCCTAAGCCGTACGCTAACACTTACCCGCGCCCTCACACGCACGCTCCCCCTAAAGTGTTGCCGTACCCTCACCTGGACCCTAAACCGTCCCCGTCCCCTAACCCTAACCCTAGCCCGAACCCTAACCCTGACCCTTCCCCTAAGCCTGACCCTCACCCGTCCCCTAATCCTAACCCGTACGATAACACAAACCCGCGCCCTCACACGCACGCTCCCCCTAAAGCGTTGCCGTAGCCTCACCTGGACCCTAAACCGTCCCCGTCCCCTAACCCTAACCCTAGCCCGAACCCTAACCCTAACCCTTCCCCGAAGCCTGACCCTCACCCGTGCCCTAATCCTAACCCGTACGCTAACACTAACCCGCGCCCTCACACGCACGCTCCCCCTAAAGCGTTGCCGTACCCTCACCTGGACCCTAAACCGTCCCCGGCCCCTAACCCTAACCCTAGCCCGAACCCTAACCCTAACCCTTCCCCGAAGCCTGACCCTCACCCGTGCCGTAATCCTAACACGTACGCTAACACTAACCCGCGCCCTCACACGAACGCTCCCCCTAAAGCGTTGCCGTACCCTCTCCTGGACCCTAAACCGTCCCCGTCCCCTAACCCTAACCCTAGCCCGAACCCTAAAACTAACCCTTCCCTGAATCCTGACCCTCACCCGTCCCCTAATCCTAACCCGTACGCTAACACTAACCCACGCCCTCACACGCACGCTCCCCCTAAAGCGTTGCCGTACCCTCACCTGGACCCTAAACCGTCCCCGTCCCCTAACCCTAACCCTAGCCCGAACCCTAACCCTGACCCTTCCCCGAAGCCTGACCCTCAACCGTGACCTAATCCTAACGCGTACGCTAACACTAACCCGCGCCCTCACACGCACGCTCCCCCTAAAGCGTTGCCGTACCCTCACCTGGACCCTAAACCGTCCGCGTCCCCTAACCCTAACCCTAGCCCGAACCCTAACCCTGACCCTTCCCCGAAGCCTGACCCTCACCCGTCCCCTAATCCTAACCCGTACGCTAACACTAACCCGCGCCCTCACACGCACGCTCCCCCTAAAGCGTTGCCGTACCCTCACCTGGACCCTAAACCGTCCCCGTCCCCTAACCCTAACCCTAGCCCGAACCCTAACCCTAACCCTTCCCCGAAGCCTGACCCTCACCCGTGCCCTAATCCTAACCCGTACGCTAACACTAACACGTGCCCTCACACGCACGCTCCCCCTAAAGCGTTGTCGTACCCTCACCTGGACCCTAAACCGTCCCCGGCCCCTAACCCTAACCCTAGCCCGAACCCTAACCCTAACCCTTCCCCGAAGCCTGACCCTCACCCGTCCCCTAATCCTAACCCGTACGCTAACACTAACCCGCGCCCACACACGCACGCTCCCCCTAAAGCGTTGCTGTACCCTCACCTGGACCCTAAACCGTCCCCGTCCCCTAACCCTAACCCTAGCCCGAACCCTAACCCTGACCCTTCCCCGAAGCCTGACCCTTACCCGTCCCCTAATCCTAACCCGTACGCTAACACTAACCCGCGCCCTCACACGCACGCTCCCCCTAAAGCGTTGCCGTACCCTCACCTGGACCCTAAACCGTCCCCGTCCCCTAACCATAACCCTAGCCCGAACCCTAACCCTAACCCTTCCCCGAAGCCTGACCCTCACCCGTCCCCTAATCCTAACCCGTACGCTAACACTAATCCGTGCCCTCACACGCATGCTCCCCCTAAAGCGTTGTCGTACCCTCACCTGGACCCTAAACCGTCCCCAGCCCCTAACCCTAACCCTAGCCCGAACCCTAACCCTAACCCTTCCCCGAAGCCTGACCCTCACACGTGACCTACTCCTAACGCGAACGCTAACACTAACCTGCGCCCTCACACACATTTTCCCCTAAAGCGTTGCCGTACCCTCACCTGGACCCTAAACCGTCCCCGTCCCCTAACCCTAACCCTAGCCCGAACCCTAAACCTGACCCTTCCCCGAAGCCTGACCCTCAACCGTCCCCTAATCCTAAGCCGTACGCTAACACTTACCCACGCCCTCACACGCACGCTCCCCCTAAAGTGTTGCCGTACCCTCACCTGGACTCTAAACCGTCCCCGTCCCTTAACCCTAACCCTAGCCCGAACCCTTACCCTAACCCTAAACCTTCCCCGAAGCCTGACCCTCACCCGTCCCCTAATCCTAACCCGTACGCTAACACTAACCCGCGCCCTCACACGCACGCTCGCCCTAAAGCGTTGCCGTACCCTCACCTGGACCCTAAACCGTCCCCGTCCCCTAACCCTAACCCTAGCCCGAACCCTAACACTGACCCTTACCCGAAGCCTGACCCTCACCCGTCCCCTAATCCTAACCCGTACGCTAACACTAACCCGCGCCCTCACACGCACGCTCCCCCTAAAGCGTTGCCGTACCCTCACCTGTACCCTAAACCGTCCCCGTCCCCTAACCCTAACCCTAGCCCGAACTCTAACCCTGACCCTTCCCCGAAGCCTGACCCTCACTCATCCCATAATCCTAACCCGTACGCTAACACTAACCCGCGCCCTCACACGCACGCTCCCCCTAAAGCGTTGCCGGAACCTCACCTGGACCCTAAACCGTCCCCGTCCCCTAACCCTAACCCTAGCCCGAACCCTAACCCTAACCCTTCCCCGAAGCCTGACCCTGAAACGTGACCTAATCCTAACGCGTACGCTAACACTAACCCGCGCCCTCACACGCACGCTCCCCCTAAAGAGTTGCCGTACCCTCACCTGGACCCTAAACTGTTCCCGTCCCCTAACCCTAACCCTAGCCCGAACCCTAACCCTAACCCTTCCCCGAAGCCTGACCCTCACCCGTGCCGTAATCCTAACCCGTACGCTAACACTAACCCGCGCCCTCACACGCACGCTCCCCCTAAAGCGTTGCCGTACCCTCACCTGGACGCTAAACTGTCCCCGTACCCTAACCCTAACCCTAGCCCAAACCCTAACCCTAACCCTTCCCCGAATCCTGACCCTCACCCGTCCCCTAATCCTAACCCGTACGCTAACACTAACCCGCGCCCTCACACGCACGCTCCCCCTAAAGCGTTGCCGTACCCTCACCTGGACCCTAAACCGTCCCCGTCCCCTAACCCTAACCCTAGCCCGAACCCTAACCCTGACCCTTCCCCGAAGCCTGACCCTCAACCGTGACCTAATCCTAACGCGTACGCTAACACTAACCCGCGCCCTCACACGCACGCTCCCCCTAAAGCGTTGCCGTACCCTCACCTGGACCCTAAAACGTCCCCGTCCCCTAACCCTAACCCTAGCCCGAACCCTAACCCTGACCCTTCCCCGAAGCCTGAAACTCACCCGTCCCCTAATCCTAACCCGTACGCTAACACTAACCCGCGCCCTCACACGCATGCTCCCCCTAAAGCGTTGCCGTACCCTCACCTGGACCCTAAACCGTCCCCGTCCCCTAACCCTAACCCTAGCCCGAACCCTAACCCTAACCCTTCCCCGAAGCCTGACCCACACCCGTCCGCTAATCCTAACCCGTACGCTAACACTAACCCGCGCCCTCACACGCACGCTCCCCCTAAAGCGTTGCCGTACCCTCACCTGGACCCTAAACCGTCCCCGTCCCCTAACCCTAACCCTAGCCCGAACCCTAACCCTAACCCTTCCCCGAAGCCTGACCCTCACCCGTCCCCTAATCCTAACCCATACGCTAACACTAACCCGTGCCCTCACACGCACGCTCCCCCTAAAGCGTTGCTGTACCCTCACCTGGACGCTAAACCGTCCCCGTCCCCTAACCCTAACCCTAGCCCGAACCCTAACCCTGACCCTTCCCCGAAGCCTGACCCTCACCCGTCCCCTAATCCTAACCCGTACGCTAACACTAACCCGCCCCCTCACACGCACGCTCACCCTAAAGCGTTGCCGTACCCTCACCTGGACCCTAAACCGTCCCCGTCCCCTAACCCTAACCCTAGCCCGAACCCTAACCCTAACCCTTCCCCGAATCCTGACCCTCACCCGTGCCGTAATCCTAACCCGTACGCTAACACTAACCCGCGCCCTCACACGCACGCTCCCCCTAAAGCGTTGCCGTACCCTCACCTGGACCCTAAACCGTCCCCGTCCCCTAACCCTAACCCTAGCCCGAACCCTAACCCTAACCCTTCCCCGAATCCTGACCCTCACCCGTCCCCTAATCCTAACCCGTACGCTAACACTAACCCGCGCCCTCACACGCACGCTCCCCCTAAAGCGTTGCCGTACCCTCACCTGGACCCTAAACCGTCCCCGTCCCATAACCCTAACCCTAGCCCGAACCCTAACCCTGACCCTTCCCCAAAGCCTGACCCTCAACCGTGACCTAATCCTAATGCGTACGCTAACACTAACCCGCGCCCTCACACGCACGCTCCCCCTAAAGCGTTGCCGTACCCTCACCTGGACCCTAAACCGTCCCCGTCCCCTAACCCTAACCCTAGCCCGAACCCTAACCCTGACCCTTCCCCGAAGCCTGACCCTCACCCGTCCCCTAATCCTAACCCGAACGCTAACACTAACCCGCGCCCTAACACGCACGCTCACCCTAAAGCGTTGCCGTACCCTCACCTGGACCCTAAACCGCCCCCGTCCCCTAACCCTAACCCTAGCCCGAACCCTAACCCTAACCCTTCCCCGAAGCCTGACCCTCACCCGTGCCCTAATCCTAACCCGTACGCTAACACTAATCCGCGCCCTCACACGCATGCTCCCCCTAAAGCGTTGCCGTACCCTCACCTGGACCCTAAACCGTCCCCGTCCCGTAACCCTAACCCTAGCCCGAACCCTAACCCTAACCCTTCCCTGAAGCCTGACCCTCACCCGTCCCCTAATCCTAACCCGTACGCTAACACTAACCCACGCCCTCACACGCACGCTCCCCCTAAAGCGTTGCCGTACCCTCACCTGGACCCTAAACCGTCCCCGTCCCCTAACCCTAACCCTAGCCCGAACCCTAACCCTGACCCTTCCCCAAAGCCTGAACCTCAACCGTGACCTAATCCTAAAGCGTACGCTAACACTAACCCGCGCCGTCACACGCACGCTCCCCCTAAAGCGTTGCCGTACCCTCACCTGGACCCTAAACCGTCCCCGTCCCCTAACCCTAACCCTAGCCCGAACCCTAACCCTAACCCTTCCCGAATCCTGACCCTCACCCGTCCCCTAATCCTAACGCGTACGCTAACACTAACCCGCGCCCTCACACGCACGCTCCCCCTAAAGCGTTGCCGTACCCTCACCTGGACCCTAAACCGTCCCCGTCCCCTAACCCTAACCCTAGCCCGAACCCTAACCCTAACCCTTCCCCGAATCCTGACACTCACCCGTCCCCTAATCCTAACCCGTACGCTAACACTAACTCGCGCTCTCACACGCACGCTCCCCCTAAAGCGTTGCCGTACCCTCACCTGGACCCTAAACCGTCCCCGTCCCCTAACCCTACCCCTAGCCCGAACCCTAACCCTAACCCTTCCCCGAAGCCTGACCCTCACCCGTCCCCTAATCCTAACCAGTACGCTAACACTAACCCGCGCCCTCACACGCACGCTCCCCCTAAAGCGTTGCCGTACCCTCACCTGGACCCTAAACCGTCCCCGTCCCCTAACCCTAACCCTAGCCCGAACCCTAACCCTAACCCTTCCCCGAAGCCTGACCCTCACCCGTGCCCTAATCCTAACCCGTACGCTAACACTAACCCGCGCCTCACACGCACGCTCCCACTAAAGCGTTGCCGTACCCTCACCTGGAACCTAAACCGTCCCTGTCCCCTAACCCTAACCCTAGCCCGAACCCTAACCCTAACCCTTCCCAGAAGCCTGACCCTCACCCGTCCCCTAATCCTAACGCGTACGCTAACACTAACCCGCGCCCTCACACGCACGCTCCCCCTAAAGCGTTGCCGTACCCTCACCTGGACCCTAAACCGTCCCCGTCTCCTAACCCTAACCCTAGCCCGAACCCTAACCCTAACCCTTCCCCGAAGCCTGACCCTCACTCGTCCCCTAATCATAACCCGTACGCTAACACTAATCCATGCCCTCACACGCACGCTCCCCCTAAAGCGTTGTCGTACCCTCACCTGGAACCTAAACCGTCCCCAGCCCCCAACCCTAACCCTAGCCTGAACCCTAACCCTAACCCTTCCCCGAAGCCTGACCCTCACACGTGATCTACTCCTAACTCGTACGCTAACACTAACCCGCGCCCTCACACACACGCTCCCCCTAAAGCGTTGCCGTACTCTCACCTGGACCCTAAACCGTCCCCGTCCCCTAACCCTAACCGTAGCCTGAACCCTAACCCTGACACCTCCCAGAAGCCTGACCCTCACCCGTCCCCTAATCTTAACCCGTACGCTAACACTAACCCGCGCCCTCACACGCACGCTCCCCCTAAAGTGTTGCCGTACCCTCACCTGGACCCTAAACCGTCCCCGTCCCCTAACCCTAACCCTATCCCGAACCCTAACCCTGACCCTTCCCCGAAGCCTGACCGTCACCCGTCCCCTAATCCTAACCCGTACGCTAACACTAACCCGCGCCCTCACACGCACGCTCCCCCTAAAGCGTTGCCGTAGCCTCACCTGGACCCTAATCCGTCCCCGTCCCCTAACCCTAACCCTATCCCGAACCCTAACCCTGACCCTTCCCCGAAGCCTGACCCTCACCCGTCCCCTAATCCTAAACCGTACGCTAATACTAACCCGCGCCCTCACACGCACGCTACCCCTAAAGCGTTGCCATAGCCTCACCTGGACCCTAAACCGTCCCCGTCCCTTAACCCTAACCCTAGCCCGAACCCTAACCCTAACCCTAACCCTTCCCCGAAGCCTGACCCTCACCCGTCCCCTAATCCTAACCCGTACGCTAACACTAACCCGCGCCCTCACATGCACGCTCGCCCTAAAGCGTTGCCGTACCCTCACCTGGACCCTAAACCGTCCCCGTCCCCTAACCCTAACCCTAGCCCGAACCCTAACACTGACCCTTCCCCGAAGCCTGACCCTCACCCGTCCCCTAATCCTAACCCGTACGCTAACACTAACCCGCGCCCTCACACGCACGCTCCCCCTAAAGCGTTGCCGTACCCTCACCAGTACCCTAAACCGTCCCCGTCCCCTAACCCTAATCCTAGCCCGAACCCTAACCCTGACCCTTCCCCGAAGCCTGACCCTCACCCATCCCATAATCCTAACCCGTACGCTAACACTAACCCGCGCCCTCACACGCACGCTCCCCCTAAAGCGTTGCCGTACCCTCACCTAGACCCTAAACCGTCCCCGTCCCCTAACCCTAACCCTAGCCCGAACCCTAACCCTAACCCTTCCCCGAATCCTGACCCTCACCCGTCCCCTAAACCTAACCCGTGCGCTAACACTAACCCGCGCCCTCACACGCACGCTTCCCCTAAAGCGTTGCCGTACCCTCACCTGGACCCTAAACCGTCCCCGTCCCCTAACCCTAACCCTAGCCCGAACCCTAACCCTGACCCTTCCCCGAAGCCTGACCCTCAACCGTGACCTAATCCTAACGCGTACGCTAACACTAACCCGCGCCCTCACACGCACGCTCCCCCTAAAGCGTTGCCGTACCCTCAACTGGACCCTAAACCGTCCCCTAACCCTAACCCTAACCCTAGCCCGAACCCTAACCCTGACCCTTCCCCGAAGCCTGACCCTCACCCGTCCCCTAATCCTAACCCGTACGCTAACACTAACCCGCGCCCTCACACGCACGCTCCCCCTAGAGCGTTGCCGTACCCTCACCTGGACCCTAAACTGTCCCCGTCCCCTAACCCTAACCCTAGCCCGAACCCTAACCCTAACCCTTCCCCGAAGCCTGACTCTCACCCGTGCCCTAATCCTAACCCGTACGCTAACACTAACCCGCGCCTCACACGCACGCTCCCCCTAAAGCGTTGCCGTACCCTCAACTGGACCCTAAACCGTCCCCGTCCCCTAACCCTAACCCTAGCCCGAACCCTAACCCTAACCCTTCCCCGAAGCCTGACCCTCACCCGTCCCCTAATCCTAACCCGAACGCTAACACTAACCCGCGCCCTCACACGCACACTCCCCCTAAAGCGTTGCCGTACCCTCACCTGGACCCTAAACCGTCCCCGTCCCCTAACCCTAACCCTAGCACGAACCCTAACCCTAACCCTTCCCCGAAGCCTGACCCTCACCCGTCCCCTAATCCTAACCCGTACGCTAACACTAACCCGCGCCCTCACACGCACGCTCCCCCTAAAGCGTTACTGTACCCTCACCTGGACCCTAAACCGTCCCCGTCCCCTAACCCTAACCCTAGCCCGAATCCTAACCCTAACCCTTCCCCGAAGCCTGACCCTCACCCGTGCCGTAATCCTAACCCGTACGCTAACACTAACCCGCGCCCTCACACGCACGCTCCCCCTAAAGCGTTGCCGTACCCTCACCTGGACCGTAAACCGTCCCCGTCCCCTAACCCTAACCCTAGCCCGAACCCTAACCTTGACCCTTCCCCGAAGCCTGACCCTCACCCGTCCCCTAATCCTAAACCGTACGCTAACACTAACCCGCGCCCTCACACGCACGCTCCCCCTAAAGCGTTGCCGTACCCTCACCTGGACCCTAAACCGTCCCCGTCCCCTAATCCTAACCCTAGCCCGAACCCTAACCCTGACCCTTCCCCGAAGCCTGACTCTCAACCGTGACCTAATCCTAACGCGTACGCTAACACTAACCCGCGCCCTCACACGCACGCTCCCCCTAAAGCGTTGCCATACCCTCACCTGGACCCTAAACCGTCCCCGTCCCCTAACCCTAACCCTAGCCCGAACCCTAACCCTAACCCTTCCCCGAATCCTGACACTCACCCGTCCCCTAATCCTAACCCGTACGCTAACACTAACTCGCGCTCTCACACGCACGCTCCCCCTAAAGCGTTGCCGTACCCTCACCTGGACCCTAAACCGTCCCCGTCCCCTAACCCTAACCCTAGCCCGAACCCTAACCCTAACCCTTCCCCGAAGCCTGACCCTCACCCGTCCCCTAATCCTAACCCGTACGCTAACACTAACCCGCGCCCTCACACGCACGCTCCCCCTAAAGCGTTGCCGTACCCTCACCTGGACCCTAAACCGTCCCCGTCCCGTAACCCTAACCCTAGCCCGAACCCTAACCCTAACCCTTCCCCGAAGCCTGACCCTCACCCGTGCTCTAATCCTAACCCGTACGCTAACACTAACCCGCGCCTCACACGCACGCTCCCCCTAAAGCGTTGCCGTACCCTCACCTGGAACCTAAACCGTCCCCGTCCCCTAACCCTAACCCTAGCCCGAACCCTAACCCTGACCCTTCCCCGAAGCCTGACCCTCACCCGTCATCTAATCCTAACCCGTACGCTAACACTAACCCGCGCCCTCACACGCACGCTCCCCCTAAAGCGTTGCCGTACCCTCACCTGGACCCTAAACCGTCCCCGTCCCCTAACCCTAACCCTAGCCCGAACCCTAACCCTAACCCTTCCCCGAAGCCTGACCCTCACCCGTCCCCTAATCATAACCCGAACGCTAACACTAATCCGTGCCCTCACACGCACGCTCCCCCTAAAGCGTTGTCGTACCCTCACCTGGAACCTAAACCGTCCCCAGCCCCCAACCCTAACCCTAGCCTGAACCCTAACCCTAACCCTTCCCCGAAGCCTGACCCTCACACGTGACCTACTCCTAACTCGTACGCTAACACTAACCCGCGCCCTCACACACACTCTCCCCCTAAAGCGTTGCCGTACTCTCACCTGGACCCTAAACCGTCCCCGTCCCCTAACCCTAACCGTAGCCTGAACCCTAACCCTGACACCTCCCCGAAGCCTGACCCTCACCCGTCCCCTAATCTTAACCCGTACGCTAACACTAACCCGCGCCCTCACACGCACGCTCCCCCTAAAGTGTTGCCGTACCCTCACCTGGACCCTAAACCGTCCCCGTCCCCTAACCCTAACCCTATCCCGAACCCTAACCCTGACCCTTCCCCGAAGCCTGACCCTCACCCGTCCCCTAATCCTAACCCGTACGCTAACACTAACCCGCGCCCTCACACGCACGCTCCCCCTAAAGCATTGCCGTAGCCTCACCTGGACCCTAATCCGTCCCCGTCCCCTAACCCTAACCCTATCCCGAACCCTAACACTGACCCTTCCCCGAAGCCTGACCCTCACCCGTCCCCTAATCCTAAACCGTACGCTATCACTAACCCGCGCCCTCACACGCACGCTACCCCTAAAGCGTTGCCGTAGCCTCACCTGGACCCTAAACCGTCCCCGTCCCTTAACACTAACCCTAGCCCGAACCCTAACCCTAACCCTAACCCTTCCCCGAAGCCTGACCCTCACCCGTCCCCTAATCCTAACCCGTACGCTAACACTAACCCGCGCCCTCACACGCACGCTCGCCCTAAAGCGTTGCCGTACCCTCACCTGGACCCTAAACCGTCCCCGTCCCCTAACCCTAACCCTAGCCCGAACCCTAACACTGACCCTTCCCCGAAGCCTGACCCTCACCCGTCCCCTAATCCTAACACGTACGCTAACACTAACCCGCGCCCTCACACGCACGCTCCCCCTAAAGCGTTGCCGTACCCTCACCTGGACCCTAAACCGTCCCCGTCCCATAACCCTAACCCTAGCCCGAACCCTAACCCTGACCCTTCCCCAAAGCCTGACCCTCAACCGTGACCTAATCCTAATGCGTACGCTAACACTAACCCGCGCCCTCACACGCATGCTCCCCCTAAAGCGTTGCCGTACCCTCACCTGGACCCTAAACCGTCCCCGTCCCCTAACCCTAAGCCTAGCCCGAACCCTAACCCTGACCCTTCCCCGAAGCCTGACCCTCACCCGTCCCCTAATCCTATCCCGTACGCTAACACTAACCCGCGCCCTCACACGCACGCTCACCCTAAAGCGTTGCCGTACCCTCACCTGGACCGTAAACCGCCCCCGTCCCCTAACCCTAACCCTAGCCCGAACCCTAACCCTAACCCTTCCCCGAAGCCTGACCCTCACCCGTGCCGTAATCCTAACCCGTACGCTAACACTAACCCGCGCCCTCACACGCATGCTCCCCCTAAAGCGTTGCCGTACCCTCACCTGGACCCTAAACCGTCCCCGTCCCCTAACCCTAACCCTAGCCCGAACCCTAACCCTAACCCTTCCCCGAATCCTGACCCTCACCCGTCCCCTAATCCTAACCCGTACGCTAACACTAACCCGCGCCCTCACACGCACCCTCCCCCTAAAGCGTTGCCGTACCCTCACCTGGACCCTAAACCGTCCCCGTCCCCTAACCCTAACCCTAGCCCGAACCCTAACCCTGACCCTTCCCCAAAGCCTGACCCTCAACCGTGACCTAATCCTAATGCGTACGCTAACACTAACCCGCGCCCTGACACGCACGCTCCCCCTAAAGCGTTGCCGTACCCTCACCTGGACCCTAAACCGTCCCCGTCCCCTAACCCTAACCCTAGCCCGAACCCTAACCCTAACCCTTCCCCGAATCCTGACACTCACCCGTCCCCTAATCCTAACCCGTACGCTAACACTAACTCGCGCCCTCACACGCACGCTCCCCCTAAAGCGTTGCCGTACCCTCACCTGGACCCTAAACCGTCCCCGTCCCCTAACCCTAACCCTAGCCCGAACCCTAACCCTAACCCTTCCCCGAAGCCTGACCCTCACCCGTCCCCTAATCCTAACCCGTACGCTAACACTAACCCGCGCCCTCACACGCACGCTCCCCCTAAAGCGTTGCCGTACCCTCACCTGGACCCTAAACCGTCCCCGTCCCCTAACCCTAACCCTAGCCCGAACCCTAACCCTAACCCTTCCCCGAAGCCTGACCCTCACCCGTGCCCTAATCCTAACCCGTACGCTAACACTAACCCGCGCCTCACACGCACGCTCCCCCTAAAGCGTTGCCGTACCCTCACCTGGAACCTAAACCGTCCCTGTCCCCTAACCCTAACCCTAGCCCGAACCCTAACCGTAACCCTTCCCGGAAGCCTGACCCTCACCCGTCCCCTAATCCTAACGCGTACGCTAACACTAACCCGCGCCCTCACACGCACGCTCCCCCTAAAGCGTTGCCGTACCCTCACCTGGACCCTAAACCGTCCCCGTCTCCTAACCCTAACCCTAGCCCGAACCCTAACCCTAACCCTTCCCCGAAGCCTGACCCTCACTCGTCCCCTAATCATAACCCGTACGCTAACACTAATCCGTGCCCTCACACGCACGCTCCCCCTAAAGCGTTGTCGTACCCTCACCTGGAACCTAAACCGTCCCCAGCCCCCAACCCTAACCCTAGCCTGAACCCTAACCCTAACCCTTCCCCGAAGCCTGACCCTCACACGTGATCTACTCCTAACTCGTACGCTAACACTAACCCGCGCCCTCACACACACGCTCCCCCTAAAGCGTTGCCGTACTCTCACCTGGACCCTAAACCGTCCCCGTCCCCTAACCCTAACCGTAGCCTGAACCCTAACCCTGACACCTCCCCGAAGCCTGACCCTCACCCGTCCCCTAATCTTAACCCGTACGCTAACACTAACCCGCGCCCTCACACGCACGCTCCCCCTAAAGTGTTGCCGTACCCTCACCTGGACCCTAAACCGTCCCCGTCCCCTAACCCTAACCCTATCCCGAACCCTAACCCTGACCCTTCCCCGAAGCCTGACCGTCACCCGTCCCCTAATCCTAACCCGTACGCTAACACTAACCCGCGCCCTCACACGCACGCTCCCCCTAAAGCGTTGCCGTAGCCTCACCTGGACCCTAATCCGTCCCCGTCCCCTAACCCTAACCCTATCCCGAACCCTAACCCTGACCCTTCCCCGAAGCCTGACCCTCACCCGTCCCCTAATCCTAAACCGTACGCTAATACTAACCCGCGCCCTCACACGCACGCTACCCCTAAAGCGTTGCCGTAGCCTCACCTGGACCCTAAACCGTCCCCGTCCCTTAACCCTAACCCTAGCCCGAACCCTAACCCTAACCCTAACCCTTCCCCGAAGCCTGACCCTCACCCGTCCCCTAATCCTAACCCGTACGCTAACACTAACCCGCGCCCTCACATGCACGCTCGCCCTAAAGCGTTGCCGTACCCTCACCTGGACCCTAAACCGTCCCCGTCCCCTAACCCTAACCCTAGCCCGAACCCTAACACTGACCCTTCCCCGAAGCCTGACCCTCACCCGTCCCCTAATCCTAACCCGTACGCTAACACTAACCCGCGCCCTCACACGCACGCTCCCCCTAAAGCGTTGCCGTACCCTCACCTGTACCCTAAACCGTCCCCGTCCCCTAACCCTAATCCTAGCCCGAACCCTAACACTGACCCTTCCCCGAAGCCTGACCCTCACCCATCCCATAATCCTAACCCGTACGCTAACACTAACCCGCGCCCTCACACGCACGCTCCCCCTAAAGCGTTGCCGGAACCTCACCTGGACCCTAAACCGTCCCCGTCCCCTAACCCTAACCCTAGCCCGAACCCTAACCCTAAACCTTCCCCGAAGCCTGACCCTCACCCATCCCCTAATCCTAACCCGTACGCTAACACTAACCCGTGCCCTCACACGCACGCTCCCCCTAAAGCGTTGTCGTACCCTCACCTGGACCCTAAACCGTCCCCGGCCCCTAACCCTAACCCTAGCCCGAACACTAACCCTAACCCTTCCCCGAAGCCTGACCCTCACCCGTCCCCTAATCCTAACCCGTACGCTAACACTAACCCGCGCCCTCAAACGCACGCTCCCCCTAAAGCGTTGCTGTACCCTCACCTGGACCCTAAACTGTCCCCGTCCCCTAACCCTAACCCTAGCCCGAACCCTAACCCTGACCCTTCTCCGAAGCCTGACCCTCACCCGTCCCCTAATCCTAACCCGTACGCTAACACTAACCCGCGCCCTCACACGCACGCTCCCCCTAAAGCGTTGCCGTACCCTCACCTGGACCCTAAACCGTCCCCGTCCCCTAACCCTAACCCTAGCCCGAACCCTAACCCTAACCCTTCCCCGAATCCTGACCCTCACCCGTCCCCTAAACCTAACCCGTACGCTAACACTAACCCGCGCCCTCACACGCACGCTTCCCCTAAAGCGTTGCCGTACCCTCACCTGGACCCTAAACCGTCCCCGTCCCCTAACCCTAACGCTAGCCCGAACCCTAACCCTGACCCTTCCCCGAAGCCTGACCCTCAACCGTGACCTAATCCTAACGCGTACGCTAACACTAACCCGCGCCCTCACACGCACGCTCCCCCTAAAGCGTTGCCGTACCCTCAACTGGACCCTAAACCGTCCCCTAACCCTAACCCTAACCCTAGCCCGAACCCTAACCCTGACCCTTCCCCGAAGCCTGACCCTCACCCGTCCCCTAATCCTAACCCGTACGCTAACACTAACCCGCGCCCTCACACGCACGCTCCCCCTAGAGCGTTGCCGTACCCTCACCTGGACCCTAAACTGTCCCCGTCCCCTAACCCTAACCCTAGCCCGAACCCTAACCCTAACCCTTCCCCGAAGCCTGACTCTCACCCGTGCCCTAATCCTAACCCGTACGCTAACACTAACCCGCGCCTCACACGCACGCTCCCCCTAAAGCGTTGCCGTACCCTCACCTGGACCCTAAACCGTCCCCGTCCCCTAACCCTAACCCTAGCCCGAACCCTAACCCTAACCCTTCCCCGAAGCCTGACCCTCACCCGTCCCCTAATCCTAACCCGAACGCTAACACTAACCCGCGCCCTCACACGCACACTCCCCCTAAAGCGTTGCCGTACCCTCACCTGGACCCTAAACCGTCCCCGTCCCCTAACCCTAACCCTAGCACGAACCCTAACCCTAACCCTTCCCCGAAGCCTGACCCTCACCCGTCCCCTAATCCTAACCCGTACGCTAACACTAACCCGCGCCCTCACACGCACGCTCCCCCTAAAGCGTTACTGTACCCTCACCTGGACCCTAAACCGTCCCCGTCCCTTAACCCTAACCCTAGCCCGAATCCTAACCCTAACCCTTCCCCGAAGCCTGACCCTCACCCGTGCCGTAATCCTAACCCGTACGCTAACACTAACCCGCGCCCTCACACGCACGCTCCCCCTAAAGCGTTGCCGTACCCTCACCTGGACCCTAAACCGTCCCCGTCCCCTAACCCTAACCCTAGCCCGAACCCTAACCTTGACCCTTCCCCGAAGCCTGACCCTCACCCGTCCCCTAATCCTAAACCGTACGCTAACACTAACCCGCGCCCTCACACGCACGCTCCCCCTAAAGCGTTGCCGTACCCTCACCTGGACCCTAAACCGTCCCCGTCCCCTAATCCTAACCCTAGCCCGAACCCTAACCCTGACCCTTCCCCGAAGCCTGACTCTCAACCGTGACCTAATCCTAACGCGTACGCTAACACTAACCCGCGCCCTCACACGCACGCTCCCCCTAAAGCGTTGCCGTACCCTCACCTGGACCCTAAACCGTCCCCGTCCCCTAACCCTAACCCTAGCCCGAACCCTAACCCTAACCCTTCCCCGAATCCTGACACTCACCCGTCCCCTAATCCTAACCCGTACGCTAACACTAACTCGCGCTCTCACACGCACGCTCCCCCTAAAGCGTTGCCGTACCCTCACCTGGACCCTAAACCGTCCCCGTCCCCTAACCCTAACCCTAGCCCGAACCCTAACCCTAACCCTTCCCCGAAGCCTGACCCTCACCCGTCCCCTAATCCTAACCCGTACGCTAACACTAACCCGCGCCTCACACGCACGCTCCCCCTAAAGCGTTGCCGTACCCTCACCTGGAACCTAAACCGTCCCCGTCCCCTAACCCTAACCCTAGCCCGAACCCTAACCCTGACCCTTCCCCGAAGCCTGACCCTCACCCGTCATCTAATCCTAACCCGTACGCTAACACTAACCCGCGCCCTCACACGCACGCTCCCCCTAAAGCGTTGCCGTACCCTCACCTGGACCCTAAACCGTCCCCGTCCCCTAACCCTAACCCTAGCCCGAACCCTAACCCTAACCCTTCCCCGAAGCCTGACCCTCACCCGTCCCCTAATCATAACCCGAACGCTAACACTAATCCGTGCCCTCACACGCACGCTCCCCCTAAAGCGTTGTCGTACCCTCACCTGGAACCTAAACCGTCCCCAGCCCCCAACCCTAACCCTAGCCTGAACCCTAACCCTAACCCTTCCCCGAAGCCTGACCCTCACACGTGACCTACTCCTAACTCGTATGCTAACACTAACCCGCGCCCTCACACACACTCTCCCCCTAAAGCGTTGCCGTACTCTCACCTGGACCCTAAACCGTCCCCGTCCCCTAACCCTAACCGTAGCCTGAACCCTAACCCTGACACCTCCCCGAAGCCTGACCCTCACCCGTCCCCTAATCTTAACCCGTACGCTAACACTAACCCGCGCCCTCACACGCACGCTCCCCCTAAAGTGTTGCCGTACCCTCACCTGGACCCTAAACCGTCCCCGTCCCCTAACCCTAACCCTATCCCGAACCCTAACCCTGACCCTTCCCCGAAGCCTGACCCTCACACGTCCCCTAATCCTAACCCGTACGCTAACACTAACCCGCGCCCTCACACGCACGCTCCCCCTAAAGCATTGCCGTAGCCTCACCTGGACCCTAATCCGTCCCCGTCCCCTAACCCTAACCCTATCCCGAACCCTAACACTGACCCTTCCCCGAAGCCTGACCCTCACCCGTCCCCTAATCCTAAACCGTACGCTAACACTAACCCGCGCCCTCACACGCACGCTACCCCTAAAGCGTTGCCGTAGCCTCACCTGGACCCTAAACCGTCCCCGTCCCTTAACACTAACCCTAGCCCGAACCCTAACCCTAACCCTAACCCTTCCCCGAAGCCTGACCCTCACCCGTCCCCTAATCCTAACCCGTACGCTAACACTAACCCGCGCCCTCACACGCACGCTCGCCCTAAAGCGTTGCCGTACCCTCACCTGGACCCTAAACCGTCCCCGTCCCCTAACCCTAACCCTAGCCCGAACCCTAACACTGACCCTTCCCCGAAGCCTGACCCTCACCCGTCCCCTAATCCTAACACGTACGCTAACACTAACCCGCGCTCTCACACGCACGCTCCCCCTAAAGCGTTGCCGTACCCTCACCTGTACCCTAAACCGTCCCCGTCCCCTAACCCTAACCCTAGCCCGAACCCTAACCCTGACCCTTCCCCGAAGCCTGACCCTCACCCATCCCATAATCCTAACCCGTACGCTAACACTAACCCGCGCCCTCACACGCACGCTCCCCCTAAAGCGTTGCCGGAACCTCACCTGGACCCTAAACCGTCCCCGTCCCCTAACCCTAACCCTAGCCCGAACCCTAACCCTAAACCTTCCCCGAAGCCTGACCCTCACCCGTCCCCTAATCCTAACCCGTACGCTAACACTAACCCGTGCCCTCACACGCACGCTCCCCCTAAAGCGTTGTCGTACCCTCACCTGGACCCTAAACCGTCCCCGGCCCCTAACCCTAACCCTAGCCCGAACCCTAACCCTAACCCTTCCCCGAAGCCTGACCCTCACCCGTCCCCTAATCCTAACCCGTACGCTAACACTAACCCGCGCCCTCACACGCACGCTCCCCCTAAAGCGTTGCCGTACCCTCACCTGGACCCTAAACCGTCCCCGTCCCCTAACCCTAACCCTAGCCCGAACCCTAACCCTGACCCTTCCCCGAAGCCTGACCCTCACCCGTCCCCTAATCCTAACCCGTACGCTAACACTAACCCGCGCCCTCACACGCACGCTCCCCCTAAAGCGTTGCCGTACCCTCAACTGGACCCTAAACCGTCCCCGTCCCCTAACCCTAACCCTAGCCCGAACCCTAACCCTAACCCTTCCCCGAATCCTGACCCTCACCCGTCCCCTAATCCTAACCCGTACGCTAACACTAACCCGCGCCCTCACACGCACGCTCCCCCTAAAGCGTTGCCGTACCCTCACCTGGACCCTAAACCGTCCCCGTCCCCTAACCCTAACCCTAGCCCGAACCCTAACCCTGACCCTTCCCCGAAGCCTGACCCTCAAACGTGACCTAATCCTAACGCGTACGCTAACACTAACCCGCGCCCTCACACGCACGCTCCCCCTAAAGCGTTGCTGTACCCTCACCTGGACCCTAAACCGTCCCCGTCCCCTAACCCTAACCCTAGCCCGAACCCTAACCCTGACCCTTCCCCGAAGCCTGACCCTCACCCGTCCCCTAATCCTAACCCGTACGCTAACACTAACCCGCGCCCTCACACGCACGCTCCCCTTAAAGCGTTGCCGTACCCTCACCTGGACCCTAAACCGTCCCCGTCCCCTAACCATAACCCTAGCCCGAACCCTAACCCTAACCCTTCCCCGAAGCCTGACCCTCACCCGTCCCCTAATCCTAACCCGTACGCTAACACTAATCCGTGCCCTCACACGCACGCTCCCTCTAAAGCGTTGTCGTACCCTCACCTGGACCCTAAACCGTCCCCAGCCCCTAACCCTAACCCTAGCCCGAACCCTAACCCTAACCCTTCCCCGAAGCCTGACCCTCACACGTGACCTACTCCTAACGCGTACGCTAACAAAACCTGCGCCCTCACACGCACGCTCCCCCTAAAGCGTTGCCGTACCCTCACCTGGACCCTAAACCGTCCCCGTCCCCTAACCCTAACCCTAGCCCGAACCCTAACCCTGACCCTTCCCCGAAGCCTGACCCTCACCCGTCCCCTAATCCTAACCCGTACGCTAACACTAACCCGCGCCCTCACACGCACGCTCCCCCTAAAGTGTTGTCGTACCCTCACCTGGACCCTAAACCGTCCCCGTCCCCTAACCCTAACCCTAGCCCGAACCCTAACCCTGAACCTTCCCCGAAGCCTGACCCTCACCCGTGCCCTAATCCTAACCCGTACGCTAACACTAACCCGCACCCTCACACGCACGCTCCCCCTAAAGCGTTGCCGTACCCTCACCTGGACCCTAAACCGTCCCCGTCCCATAACCCTAACCCTAGCCCGAACCCTAACCCTGACCCTTCCCCGAAGCCTGACCCTCACCCGTCCCCTAATCCTAACCCGTACGCTAACACTAACCCGCGCCCTCACACGCACGCTCACCCTAAAGCGTTGCCGTACCCTCACCTGGACCCTAAACCGCCCCCGTCCCCTAACCCTAACCCTAGCCCGAACCCTAACCCTAACCCTTCCCCGAAGCCTGACCCTCACCCGTGCCGTAATCCTAACCCGTACGCTAACACTAACCCGCGCCCTCACACGCATGCTCCCCCTAAAGCGTTGCCGTACCCTCACCTGGACCCTAAACCGTCCCCGTCCCCTAACCCTAACCCTAGCCCGAACCCTAACCCTAACCCTTCCCCGAATCCTGACCCTCACCCGTCCCCTAATCATAACCCGTACGCTAACACTAATCCGTGCCCTCACACGCACGCTCCCCCTAAAGCGTTGTCATACCCTCACCTGGAACCTAAACCGTCCCCAGCCCCCAACCCTAACCCTAGCCTGAACCCTAACCCTAACCCTTCCCCGAAGCCTGACCCTCACACGTGACCTACTCCTAACTCGTACGCTAACACTAACCCGCGCCCTCACACACACGCTCCCCCTAAAGCGTTGCCGTACTCTCACCTGGACCCTAAACCGTCCCTGTCCCCTAACCCTAACCGTAGCCTGAACCCTAACCCTGACACCTCCCCGAAGCCTGACCCTCACCCGTCCCCTAATCTTAACCCGTACGCTAACACTAACCCGCGCCCTCACACGCACGCTCCCCCTAAAGTGTTGCCGTACCCTCACCTGGACCCTAAACCGTCCCCGTCCCCTAACCCTAACCCTATCCCGAACCCTAACCCTGACCCTTCCCCGAAGCCTGACCCTCACCCGTCCCCTAATCCTAACCCGTACGCTAACACTAACCCGCGCCCTCACACGCACACTCCCCCTAAAGCGTTGCCGTAGCCTCACCTGGACCCTAATCCGTCCCCGTCCCCTAACCCTAACCCTATCCCGAACCCTAACCCTGACCCTTCCCCGAAGCCTGACCCTCACCCGTCCCCTAATCCTAAACCGTACGCTAACACTAACCCGCGTCCTCACACGCACGCTACCCCTAAAGCGTTGCCGTAGCCTCACCTGGACCCTAAACCGTCCCCGTCCCTTAACCCTAACCCTAGCCCGAACCCTAACCCTAACCCTAACCCTTCCCCGAAGCCTGACCCTCACCCGTCCCCTATTCCTAACCCGTACGCTAACACTAACCCGTGCCCTCACACGCACGCTCGCCCTAAAGCGTTGCCGTACCCTCACCTGGACCCTAAACCGTCCCCGTCCCCTAACCCTAACCCTAGCCCGAACCCTAACACTGACCCTTCCCCGAAGCCTGACCCTCACCCGTCCCCTAATCATAACCCGTACGCTAACACTAACCCGCGCCCTCACACGCACGCTCCCCCTAAAGCGTTGCCGTACCCTCACCTGTACCCTAAACCATCCTCGTCCCCTAACCCTAACCCTAGCCCGAACCCTAACCCTGACCCTTCCCCGAAGCCTGACACTCAGCCATCCCATAATCCTAACCCGTACGCTAACACTAACCCGCGCCCTCACACGCACGCTCCCCCTAAAGCGTTGTCGGAACCTCACCTGGATCCTAAACCGTCCCCGTCCCCTAACCCTAACCCTAGCCCGAACCCTAACCCTAAACCTTCCCCGAAGCCTGACCCTCACCCGTCCCCTAATCCTAACCCGTACGCTAACACTAACCCGTGCCCTCACACGCACGCTCCCCCTAAAGCGTTGTCGTACCCTCACCTTGACCCTAAACCGTCCCCGGCCCCTAACCCTAACCCTAGCCCGAACCCTAACCCTAACCCTTCCCCGAAGCCTGACCCTCACCCGTCCCCTAATCCTAACCCGTACGCTAACACTAACCCGCGCCCTCACACGCACGCTCCCCCTAAAGCGTTGCTGTACCCTCACCTGGACCCTAAACCGTCCCCGTCCCCTAACCCTAACCCTAGCCCGAACCCTAACCCTGACCCTTCCCCGAAGCCTGACCCTCACCCGTCCCCTAATCCTAACCCGTACGCTAACACTAACCCGCGCCCTCACACGCACGCTCCCCCTAAAGCGTTGCCGTACCCTCACCTGGACCCTAAACCGTCCCCGTCCCCTAACCCTAACCCTAGCCCGAACCCTAA
Source organism: Delphinus delphis (assembly GCF_949987515.2). Taxonomy (NCBI): domain Eukaryota; kingdom Metazoa; phylum Chordata; class Mammalia; order Artiodactyla; family Delphinidae; genus Delphinus; species Delphinus delphis. Next base: position 36,145,563 of record NC_082695.1, read on the forward strand.
CCCTAACCCTTCCCCGAATCCTGACCCTCACCCGTCCCCTAATCCTAACCCGTACGCTAACACTAACCCGCGCCCTCACACGCACGCTCCCCCTAAAGCGTTGCCGTACCCTCACCTGGACCCTAAACCGTCCCCGTCCCCTAACCCTAACCCTAGCCCGAACCCTAACACTGACACTTCCCCGAAGCCTGACCCTCAACCGTGACCTAATCCTAACGCGTACGCTAACACTAACCCGCGCCCTCACACGCACGCTCCCCCTAAAGCGTTGCCGTACCCTCAACTGGACCCTAAACCGTCCCCTAACCCTAACCCTAACCCTAGCCCGAACCCTAACCCTGACCCTTCCCCGAAGCCTGACCCTCACCCATCCCCTAATCCTAATCCGTACGCTAACACTAACCCGCGCCCTCACACGCACGCTCACCCTAAAGCGTTGCCGTACCCTCACCTGGACCCTAAACCGTCCCCGTCCCCTAACCCTAACCCTAGCCCGAACCCTAACCCTAACCCTTCCCCGAAGCCTGACCCTCACCTGTGCCCTAATCCTAACACGTACGCTAACACTAACCCGCGCCCTCACACGCACGCTCCCCCTAAAGCGTTGCCGTACACCCACCTGGACCCTAAACCTTCCCCGTCCCCTAACCCTAACCCTAGCCCGAACCCTAACCCTAACCCTTCCCCGAAGCCTGACCCTCACCCTTCCCCTAATCCTAACCCGTACGCTAACACTAACCCACGCCCTCACACGCACGCTCCCCCTAGAGCGTTGCCGTACCCTCACCTGGACCCTAAACTGTCCCCGTCCCCTAACCCTAACCCTAGCCCGAACCCTAACCCTAACCCTTCCCCGAAGCCTGACCCTCACCCGTGCCCTAATCCTAACCCGTACGCTAACACTAACCCACGCCCTCACACGCACGCTCCCCCTAAAGTGTTGTCGTACACTCACCTGGACCCTAAACCGTCCCCATCCCCTAACCCTAACCCTAGCCCGAACCCTAACCCTGACCCTTCCCCTAAGCCTGACCCTCACCCGTCCCCTAATCCTAACCCGTACGATAACACTAACCCGCGCCCTCACACGAACGCTCCCCCTAAAGCGTTGCCGTAGCCTCACCTGGACCCTAAACCGTCCCCGTCCCCTAACCCTAACCCTAGCCCGAACCCTAAACCTAACCCTTCCCCGAAGCCTGACTCTCACCCGTGCCCTAATACTAACCCATACGCTAACACTAACCCGCGCCCTCACACGCACACTCCCCCTAAAGCGTTGCCGTACCCTCACCTGGACCCTAAACCGTCCCCGTCCCCTAACCCTAACCCTAGCCCGAACCCTAACCCTGACCCTTCCCCGAAGCCTGACCCTCACCCGTCCCCTAATCCTAACCCGTACGCTAACACTAACCCGCGCCCTCACACGCACGCTCCCCCTAAAGCGTTGCCGTACCCTCACCTGGACCCTAAACCGTCCCCTCCCCTAACCGTAACCCTAACCCTAGCCCGAACGCTAACCCTAACCCTTCCCCGAAGCCTGACCCTCACCCGTCCCCTAATCCTAACCCGTACGCTAACACTAACCCGCGCCCTCACACGCACGCTCCCCCTAAAGCGTTGCCGTACCCTCACCTGGACCCTAAACCGTCCCCGTCCCCTAACCCTAACCCTAGCCCAAACCCTAACCCTGACCCTTCCCCGAAGCCTGACCCTCACCCGTCCCCTAATCCTAACCCGTACGCTAACACTAACCCGCGCCCTCACACGCACGCTCCCCTTAAAGCGTTGCCGTACCCTCACCTGGACCGTAAACCGTCCCCGTCCCCTAACCCTAACCCTAGCCCGAACCCTAACCCTAACCCTTCCCTGGAGCCTGACCCTCACCCGTGCTCTAATCCTAACCCGTACGCTAACACTAACCCGCGTCCTCACACGCACGCTCCCCCTAAAGCGTTGCCGTACCCTCACCTGGACCCTAAACCGTCCCCGTCCCCTAACCCTAACCCTACCCCGAACCCTAACCCTAACCCATCCCCGAAGCCTGACCCTCACCCGTCCCCTAATCCTAACCCGTATGCTAACACTAACCCGCGCCCTCACACGCACGATCCCCCTAAAGCGTTGCCGTACCCTCACCTGGACCCTAAACCGTCCACGGCCCCTAACCCTAACCCTAGCCCGAACCCTAACCCTAACCCTTCCCCGAAGCCTGACCCTCACCCGTCCCGTAATCCTAACCCGCACGCTAACACTGACCCGCGCCCTCACATGCACGCTCCCCCTAAAGCGTTGCCGTACCCTCATCTGGACCCTAAACCGTCCCCGTCCCCTAACCCTAACCCTAGCCCGAACCCTAACCCTAACCCTTCCCCGAAGCCCGACCCTCACCCGTCCCCTAATCCTAACCCGTACGCTAACACTAACCCGCGCCCTCACACGCACGCTCCCCCTAAAGCGTTGCCGTACCCTCACCTGGACCCTAAACCGTCCCCGTCCCCTAACCCTAACCCTAGCCCAAACCCTAACCCTAACCCTTCCCCGAAGCCTGACCCTCACCCGTGCCGTAATCCTAACCCGTACGCTAACACTAACCCGCGCCCTCACACGCACGCTCCCCCTAAAGCGTTGCCGTACCCTCACCTGGACCCTAAACCGTCCCCGTCCCCTAACCCTAACCCTAGCCCGAACCCTAACCCTAACACTTCCCCGAATCCTGACCCTCACCCGTCCCCTAATCCTAACCCGTACGCTAACACTAACCCACGCCCTCACACGCACGCTCCCCCTAAAGCGTTGCCATACTCTCACCTGTACCCTAAACCGTCCCCGTCCCCTAACCCTAACCCTAGCCCGAACCCTAACCCTGACCCTTCCCCGAAGCCTGACCCTCAACCGTGACCTAATCCTAACGCGTACGCTAACACTAACCCGCGCCCTCACACGCACGCTCCCCCTAAAGCGTTGCCGTACCCTCACCTGGACCCTAAACCGTCCCCGTCCCCTAACCCTAACCCTAGCCCGAACCCTAACCCTAACCCTTCCCCGAAGCCTGACCCTCACCCGTCCCCTAATCCTAACCCGTACGCTAACACTAACCCGCGCCCTCACACGCACGCTCCCCCTAAAGCGTTGCCGTACCCTCACCTGGACCCTAAAACGTCCCCGTCCCCTAACCCTAACCCTAGACCGAACTCTAACCCTGACCCTTCCCCGAAGCCTGACCCTCACCCGTCCCATAATCCTAATCCGTACGCTAACACTAACCCGCGCCCTCACACACACGCTCCCCCTAAAGCGTTGCCGTAACCTCACCTGGACCCTAAACCGTCCCCGTCCCCTAACCCTAACCCTAGACCGAACGCTAACCCTGACCCTTTCCCGAAGCCTAACCCTCAAACGTGACCTAATCCTAACCCGTACGCTAACACTAACCCGCGACCTCACACGCACGCTCCCCCTAAAGCGTTGCCGTACCCTCACCTGGACCCTAAACTGTCCCCGTCCCCTAACCCTAACCCTAGCCCGAACCCTAACCCTAACCCTTCCCCGAATCCTGACCCTCACCCGTCCCCTAATCCTAACCCGTACGCTAACACTAACCCGCGCCCTCACACGCACGCTCCCCCTAAAGCGTTGTCGTACCCTCACCTGGAACCTAAACCGTCCCCAGCCCCCAACCCTAACCCTAGCCTGAACCCTAACCCTAACCCTTCCCCGAAGCCTGACCCTCACACGTGATCTACTCCTAACTCGTACGCTAACACTAACCCGCGCCCTCACACACACGCTCCCCCTAAAGCGTTGCCGTACTCTCACCTGGACCCTAAACCGTCCCCGTCCCCTAACCCTAACCGTAGCCTGAACCCTAACCCTGACACCTCCCCGAAGCCTGACCCTCACCCGTCCCCTAATCTTAACCCGTACGCTAACACTAACCCGCGCCCTCACACGCACGCTCCCCCTAAAGTGTTGCCGTACCCTCACCTGGACCCTAAACCGTCCCCGTCCCCTAACCCTAACCCTATCCCGAACCCTAACCCTGACCCTTCCCCGAAGCCTGACCGTCACCCGTCCCCTAATCCTAACCCGTACGCTAACACTAACCCGCGCCCTCACACGCACGCTCCCCCTAAAGCGTTGCCGTAGCCTCACCTGGACCCTAATCCGTCCCCGTCCCCTAACCCTAACCCTATCCCGAACCCTAACCCTGACCCTTCCCCGAAGCCTGACCCTCACCCGTCCCCTAATCCTAAACCGTACGCTAATACTAACCCGCGCCCTCACACGCACGCTACCCCTAAAGCGTTGCCGTAGCCTCACCTGGACCCTAAACCGTCCCCGTCCCTTAACCCTAACCCTAGCCCGAACCCTAACCCTAACCCTAACCCTTCCCCGAAGCCTGACCCTCACCCGTCCCCTAATCCTAACCCGTACGCTAACACTAACCCGCGCCCTCACATGCACGCTCGCCCTAAAGCGTTGCCGTACCCTCACCTGGACCCTAAACCGTCCCCGTCCCCTAACCCTAACCCTAGCCCGAACCCTAACACTGACCCTTCCCCGAAGCCTGACCCTCACCCGTCCCCTAATCCTAACCCGTACGCTAACACTAACCCGCGCCCTCACACGCACGCTCCCCCTAAAGCGTTGCCGTACCCTCACCTGTACCCTAAACCGTCCCCGTCCCCTAACCCTAATCCTAGCCCGAACCCTAACACTGACCCTTCCCCGAAGCCTGACCCTCACCCATCCCATAATCCTAACCCGTACGCTAACACTAACCCGCGCCCTCACACGCACGCTCCCCCTAAAGCGTTGCCGGAACCTCACCTGGACCCTAAACCGTCCCCGTCCCCTAACCCTAACCCTAGCCCGAACCCTAACCCTAAACCTTCCCCGAAGCCTGACCCTCACCCATCCCCTAATCCTAACCCGTACGCTAACACTAACCCGTGCCCTCACACGCACGCTCCCCCTAAAGCGTTGTCGTACCCTCACCTGGACCCTAAACCGTCCCCGGCCCCTAACCCTAACCCTAGCCCGAACACTAACCCTAACCCTTCCCCGAAGCCTGACCCTCACCCGTCCCCTAATCCTAACCCGTACGCTAACACTAACCCGCGCCCTCAAACGCACGCTCCCCCTAAAGCGTTGCTGTACCCTCACCTGGACCCTAAACTGTCCCCGTCCCCTAACCCTAACCCTAGCCCGAACCCTAACCCTGACCCTTCTCCGAAGCCTGACCCTCACCCGTCCCCTAATCCTAACCCGTACGCTAACACTAACCCGCGCCCTCACACGCACGCTCCCCCTAAAGCGTTGCCGTACCCTCACCTGGACCCTAAACCGTCCCCGTCCCCTAACCCTAACCCTAGCCCGAACCCTAACCCTAACCCTTCCCCGAATCCTGACCCTCACCCGTCCCCTAAACCTAACCCGTACGCTAACACTAACCCGCGCCCTCACACGCACGCTTCCCCTAAAGCGTTGCCGTACCCTCACCTGGACCCTAAACCGTCCCCGTCCCCTAACCCTAACGCTAGCCCGAACCCTAACCCTGACCCTTCCCCGAAGCCTGACCCTCAACCGTGACCTAATCCTAACGCGTACGCTAACACTAACCCGCGCCCTCACACGCACGCTCCCCCTAAAGCGTTGCCGTACCCTCAACTGGACCCTAAACCGTCCCCTAACCCTAACCCTAACCCTAGCCCGAACCCTAACCCTGACCCTTCCCCGAAGCCTGACCCTCACCCGTCCCCTAATCCTAACCCGTACGCTAACACTAACCCGCGCCCTCACACGCACGCTCCCCCTAGAGCGTTGCCGTACCCTCACCTGGACCCTAAACTGTCCCCGTCCCCTAACCCTAACCCTAGCCCGAACCCTAACCCTAACCCTTCCCCGAAGCCTGACTCTCACCCGTGCCCTAATCCTAACCCGTACGCTAACACTAACCCGCGCCTCACACGCACGCTCCCCCTAAAGCGTTGCCGTACCCTCACCTGGACCCTAAACCGTCCCCGTCCCCTAACCCTAACCCTAGCCCGAACCCTAACCCTAACCCTTCCCCGAAGCCTGACCCTCACCCGTCCCCTAATCCTAACCCGAACGCTAACACTAACCCGCGCCCTCACACGCACACTCCCCCTAAAGCGTTGCCGTACCCTCACCTGGACCCTAAACCGTCCCCGTCCCCTAACCCTAACCCTAGCACGAACCCTAACCCTAACCCTTCCCCGAAGCCTGACCCTCACCCGTCCCCTAATCCTAACCCGTACGCTAACACTAACCCGCGCCCTCACACGCACGCTCCCCCTAAAGCGTTACTGTACCCTCACCTGGACCCTAAACCGTCCCCGTCCCTTAACCCTAACCCTAGCCCGAATCCTAACCCTAACCCTTCCCCGAAGCCTGACCCTCACCCGTGCCGTAATCCTAACCCGTACGCTAACACTAACCCGCGCCCTCACACGCACGCTCCCCCTAAAGCGTTGCCGTACCCTCACCTGGACCCTAAACCGTCCCCGTCCCCTAACCCTAACCCTAGCCCGAACCCTAACCTTGACCCTTCCCCGAAGCCTGACCCTCACCCGTCCCCTAATCCTAAACCGTACGCTAACACTAACCCGCGCCCTCACACGCACGCTCCCCCTAAAGCGTTGCCGTACCCTCACCTGGACCCTAAACCGTCCCCGTCCCCTAATCCTAACCCTAGCCCGAACCCTAACCCTGACCCTTCCCCGAAGCCTGACTCTCAACCGTGACCTAATCCTAACGCGTACGCTAACACTAACCCGCGCCCTCACACGCACGCTCCCCCTAAAGCGTTGCCGTACCCTCACCTGGACCCTAAACCGTCCCCGTCCCCTAACCCTAACCCTAGCCCGAACCCTAACCCTAACCCTTCCCCGAATCCTGACACTCACCCGTCCCCTAATCCTAACCCGTACGCTAACACTAACTCGCGCTCTCACACGCACGCTCCCCCTAAAGCGTTGCCGTACCCTCACCTGGACCCTAAACCGTCCCCGTCCCCTAACCCTAACCCTAGCCCGAACCCTAACCCTAACCCTTCCCCGAAGCCTGACCCTCACCCGTCCCCTAATCCTAACCCGTACGCTAACACTAACCCGCGCCTCACACGCACGCTCCCCCTAAAGCGTTGCCGTACCCTCACCTGGAACCTAAACCGTCCCCGTCCCCTAACCCTAACCCTAGCCCGAACCCTAACCCTGACCCTTCCCCGAAGCCTGACCCTCACCCGTCATCTAATCCTAACCCGTACGCTAACACTAACCCGCGCCCTCACACGCACGCTCCCCCTAAAGCGTTGCCGTACCCTCACCTGGACCCTAAACCGTCCCCGTCCCCTAACCCTAACCCTAGCCCGAACCCTAACCCTAACCCTTCCCCGAAGCCTGACCCTCACCCGTCCCCTAATCATAACCCGAACGCTAACACTAATCCGTGCCCTCACACGCACGCTCCCCCTAAAGCGTTGTCGTACCCTCACCTGGAACCTAAACCGTCCCCAGCCCCCAACCCTAACCCTAGCCTGAACCCTAACCCTAACCCTTCCCCGAAGCCTGACCCTCACACGTGACCTACTCCTAACTCGTATGCTAACACTAACCCGCGCCCTCACACACACTCTCCCCCTAAAGCGTTGCCGTACTCTCACCTGGACCCTAAACCGTCCCCGTCCCCTAACCCTAACCGTAGCCTGAACCCTAACCCTGACACCTCCCCGAAGCCTGACCCTCACCCGTCCCCTAATCTTAACCCGTACGCTAACACTAACCCGCGCCCTCACACGCACGCTCCCCCTAAAGTGTTGCCGTACCCTCACCTGGACCCTAAACCGTCCCCGTCCCCTAACCCTAACCCTATCCCGAACCCTAACCCTGACCCTTCCCCGAAGCCTGACCCTCACACGTCCCCTAATCCTAACCCGTACGCTAACACTAACCCGCGCCCTCACACGCACGCTCCCCCTAAAGCATTGCCGTAGCCTCACCTGGACCCTAATCCGTCCCCGTCCCCTAACCCTAACCCTATCCCGAACCCTAACACTGACCCTTCCCCGAAGCCTGACCCTCACCCGTCCCCTAATCCTAAACCGTACGCTAACACTAACCCGCGCCCTCACACGCACGCTACCCCTAAAGCGTTGCCGTAGCCTAACCTGGACCCTAAACCGTCCCCGTCCCTTAACACTAACCCTAGCCCGAACCCTAACCCTAACCCTAACCCTTCCCCGAAGCCTGACCCTCACCCGTCCCCTAATCCTAACCCGTACGCTAACACTAACCCGCGCCCTCACACGCACGCTCGCCCTAAAGCGTTGCCGTACCCTCACCTGGACCCTAAACCGTCCCCGTCCCCTAACCCTAACCCTAGCCCGAACCCTAACACTGACCCTTCCCCGAAGCCTGACCCTCACCCGTCCCCTAATCCTAACACGTACGCTAACACTAACCCACGCTCTCACACGCACGCTCCCCCTAAAGCGTTGCCGTACCCTCACCTGTACCCTAAACCGTCCCCGTCCCCTAACCCTAACCCTAGCCCGAACCCTAACCCTGACCCTTCCCCGAAGCCTGACCCTCACCCATCCCATAATCCTAACCCGTACGCTAACACTAACCCGCGCCCTCACACGCACGCTCCCCCTAAAGCGTTGCCGGAACCTCACCTGGACCCTAAACCGTCCCCGTCCCCTAACCCTAACCCTAGCCCGAACCCTAACCCTAAACCTTCCCCGAAGCCTGACCCTCACCCGTCCCCTAATCCTAACCCGTACGCTAACACTAACCCGTGCCCTCACACGCACGCTCCCCCTAAAGCGTTGTCGTACCCTCACCTGGACCCTAAACCGTCCCCGGCCCCTAACCCTAACCCTAGCCCGAACCCTAACCCTAACCCTTCCCCGAAGCCTGACCCTCACCCGTCCCCTAATCCTAACCCGTACGCTAACACTAACCCGCGCCCTCACACGCACGCTCCCCCTAAAGCGTTGCCGTACCCTCACCTGGACCCTAAACCGTCCCCGTCCCCTAACCCTAACCCTAGCCCGAACCCTAACCCTGACCCTTCCCCGAAGCCTGACCCTCACCCGTCCCCTAATCCTAACCCGTACGCTAACACTAACCCGCGCCCTCACACGCACGCTCCCCCTAAAGCGTTGCCGTACCCTCAACTGGACCCTAAACCGTCCCCGTCCCCTAACCCTAACCCTAGCCCGAACCCTAACCCTAACCCTTCCCCGAATCCTGACCCTCACCCGTCCCCTAATCCTAACCCGTACGCTAACACTAACCCGCGCCCTCACACGCACGCTCCCCCTAAAGCGTTGCCGTACCCTCACCTGGACCCTAAACCGTCCCCGTCCCCTAACCCTAACCCTAGCCCGAACCCTAACCCTGACCCTTCCCCGAAGCCTGACCCTCAAACGTGACCTAATCCTAACGCGTACGCTAACACTAACCCGCGCCCTCACACGCACGCTCCCCCTAAAGCGTTGCTGTACCCTCACCTGGACCCTAAACCGTCCCCGTCCCCTAACCCTAACCCTAGCCCGAACCCTAACCCTGACCCTTCCCCGAAGCCTGACCCTCACCCGTCCCCTAATCCTAACCCGTACGCTAACACTAACCCGCGCCCTCACACGCACGCTCCCCTTAAAGCGTTGCCGTACCCTCACCTGGACCCTAAACCGTCCCCGTCCCCTAACCATAACCCTAGCCCGAACCCTAACCCTAACCCTTCCCCGAAGCCTGACCCTCACCCGTCCCCTAATCCTAACCCGTACGCTAACACTAATCCGTGCCCTCACACGCACGCTCCCTCTAAAGCGTTGTCGTACCCTCACCTGGACCCTAAACCGTCCCCAGCCCCTAACCCTAACCCTAGCCCGAACCCTAACCCTAACCCTTCCCCGAAGCCTGACCCTCACACGTGACCTACTCCTAACGCGTACGCTAACAAAACCTGCGCCCTCACACGCACGCTCCCCCTAAAGCGTTGCCGTACCCTCACCTGGACCCTAAACCGTCCCCGTCCCCTAACCCTAACCCTAGCCCGAACCCTAACCCTGACCCTTCCCCGAAGCCTGACCCTCACCCGTCCCCTAATCCTAACCCGTACGCTAACACTAACCCGCGCCCTCACACGCACGCTCCCCCTAAAGTGTTGTCGTACCCTCACCTGGACCCTAAACCGTCCCCGTCCCCTAACCCTAACCCTAGCCCGAACCCTAACCCTGAACCTTCCCCGAAGCCTGACCCTCACCCGTGCCCTAATCCTAACCCGTACGCTAACACTAACCCGCACCCTCACACGCACGCTCCCCCTAAAGCGTTGCCGTACCCTCACCTGGACCCTAAACCGTCCCCGTCCCATAACCCTAACCCTAGCCCGAACCCTAACCCTGACCCTTCCCCGAAGCCTGACCCTCACCCGTCCCCTAATCCTAACCCGTACGCTAACACTAACCCGCGCCCTCACACGCACGCTCACCCTAAAGCGTTGCCGTACCCTCACCTGGACCCTAAACCGCCCCCGTCCCCTAACCCTAACCCTAGCCCGAACCCTAACCCTAACCCTTCCCCGAAGCCTGACCCTCACCCGTGCCGTAATCCTAACCCGTACGCTAACACTAACCCGCGCCCTCACACGCATGCTCCCCCTAAAGCGTTGCCGTACCCTCACCTGGACCCTAAACCGTCCCCGTCCCCTAACCCTAACCCTAGCCCGAACCCTAACCCTAACCCTTCCCCGAATCCTGACCCTCACCCGTCCCCTAATCATAACCCGTACGCTAACACTAATCCGTGCCCTCACACGCACGCTCCCCCTAAAGCGTTGTCATACCCTCACCTGGAACCTAAACCGTCCCCAGCCCCCAACCCTAACCCTAGCCTGAACCCTAACCCTAACCCTTCCCCGAAGCCTGACCCTCACACGTGACCTACTCCTAACTCGTACGCTAACACTAACCCGCGCCCTCACACACACGCTCCCCCTAAAGCGTTGCCGTACTCTCACCTGGACCCTAAACCGTCCCTGTCCCCTAACCCTAACCGTAGCCTGAACCCTAACCCTGACACCTCCCCGAAGCCTGACCCTCACCCGTCCCCTAATCTTAACCCGTACGCTAACACTAACCCGCGCCCTCACACGCACGCTCCCCCTAAAGTGTTGCCGTACCCTCACCTGGACCCTAAACCGTCCCCGTCCCCTAACCCTAACCCTATCCCGAACCCTAACCCTGACCCTTCCCCGAAGCCTGACCCTCACCCGTCCCCTAATCCTAACCCGTACGCTAACACTAACCCGCGCCCTCACA